>NC_091453.1:119746533-119850284 GCF_964237555.1 Oryctolagus cuniculus | reverse complement strand
TACCCAGTTAGCTGCAATGACCAAGGCTGAGCCAGGCAGAAGCCAAGTGCCAAGAAATACATACTGGTCTCCCTATGGGTGGCAGGGGTGCAAGGACTTGAACCACCTTCTGATGCCTGCCCAAGCACATTAGAAGGAAGCTGGATTGGAAGCATTGTAGCTAGGACTTGAACTGGCATGCTGACGTGAGATGCTGGAATCACAAACACAAGCTTAATCTGCTGTGTCACAATACTTGTCCCCATAAAATTGTTTGAAATCTGCTAGGTAATGGCTTTAGACAGGTTAAAAAATAAAAATTTGCACATTTTAATGAAAGTGACTGAAAAATTAACATACAATGTTCAATATGTTCATCAACAAAAATAAAATGTATATAAGCTTTCAAATATCAGACAAAAGGAGGACACCAAGGAATAGATTTCATAAGCAATGAATAAGCACTAAATGAAGGAAACTCCAATATAAAATTTAACTCAGAGAGATTAATAGAAAAAGACCTGAATAAAAGTAGAGAAGCATAATAAAGATGATACTTAAAGATACCAATTTTCTTTATGTTGATAAAGCAGAGATTAAAATGAAATATGCTTGACCCTTCATACTAATAACAATGGAAAAGCAAAAAGGAAAGAACGTGTTGTCAGGAAAGTGTGGGATGTGGGCATATTCGTGCAGAATGTTTCAAATGCAAATTGTTGCAGCTTTTTGGATGGACAATTAGCCTTGTGCTTAACAAATTAAATACATGACTCAAAGTAAAAGCCCAGTAGTAATCATTTCTTTTTTTTAGAATTTAAAGTTAATTCCAGGAGCAGGAGAAAGATGTTTGTTATTATTTAAGATTCATTTGAGAATACTATGTAGTGCTTTTGTAAAATACAGCCAATTAATTTCTTTTTTGTGTACCAGAAAGAAAGGCAGCTAATTGCAAAAATTAATGTACAAATTGTATGCTCCTTTCATGAGAACAAAAATGAATTTAAAAATATTGAGTGGGATTGTTTGTGTTCATGTGAATCTTGACACAATGATTCCAAATTTCATCTGGAAAAAAAACATGGAAGCACAGCCAGATGAATACTTGGCAAGAGGATATAATGGCAGAGAACTTGACATACCAGTTATTGAAAAACTATTTTAACACTATTGTAATTGAAATGATTTTATGGAGATATACATATAAAGCAATGTAACAGATTATATTTAGACAAATATGTAACCATATATCGCAATTTAGTACATAATGGTGGTAGCATTTTTAAGTCTTTGAGGAAAAGGTGGACTAATCAATAAATCATTTGGGGAAAACTAGACATCTACTTGGAACATTAACTGGAACAAGACCAAGTTGAGCTAATACTAATTTTACACTTACTAAGTTTCTCTCTAAATTCTCTGAATAGATTCTTTCCTTTTCAACCTGAACCTATGAATTACAGAGTGTAATTACCCTTTCCACAGATGAAGAAACAGGTTCTAAGAGGTTGTGATTTTCTCAAGGTCATTAGACTGTTAAGTGGTAGGGGTCAGATCTTAAATAAAAGTCTTTCTTACCATAAAGCCTAAGCAATAGCTTGATTACTCTCTCATACAAAAGCCCTCAAATAAATTCCTGACAGATTAAATATTTAAATGTTAAAATTAAATTACAGTTGAAGGAGTTATGTGGTAATGCCTTTATGAAGTTGACGTGGGCCATGCCTTTTTAAGCTATAAAAATTGATAAATATGATGGCACAAAAATGCAGTTTCTTTTTACCTGAAAATACTATAATGAAACTTAAAAGATACTCTTTAAGGAAGTATTTGTAATGCATTTGACAGACCAATTTCCTTAATATTCTAAGAGCTTGTATAAATCAAAATGGAAAACATGAACAATATTATTTAAAAATGGGCAAAGAACATGAACAGCCAATTAAAAATAAGAACTGAAATTGATTAAAAATGAAGATGTTCACCTTCACTAGCTATCAAAAATGCAGATTAAAATTAGATATTTCCAGCCTTCCTACTGATAATAAGGAAATACATTAACAACGATGTAAAAGCAAGATTCCAATAGTGGGGAAAGCTATGAGCTGTTTGTCTGTAACTTATTCCAACTTTTAGGAAAGGCAAGTAGCGTTGCGCCTCCATTTTTTAAATTAAATTTTCTCTGTCTCTTCAGTCATCTTGAAATAGCTCCTGAGATGATAGCAAAAAATGCAGAAAGGTGTATATACAGCCTGCAGCTTTGTTTTGAATAGGGAGTGTTTTGGTAACAAACCACCTAAATGCCAATCAAGAAATGAATAGCTTAGTAAAAGTATAGGCAAAAGCCATGAAAGAGATCACTCAGCAGTCATGAAAACGGTCATGTGATTGATCAAGAAAAGCAACTGACCATACACTGATGAGTGAAAAAAGTAAGATGCCAGATAGCATATATATTATGACCTTATTTGTGTAATAGTACATCTAAGTATGAGTGCATATGCATGCATATATATATATATAAATATGTATATAAAACTAAAAAAATCTTGACCTTCCTGTTCTCCCATTAAGGGACAACAGTAAAAGTCTATTTCCATGGAGCATCTCATTCAGAGAAACACAGGTCTATTACCTCAAATATTCAAAAAGGAGTTTTTCTCTTTGCTTTTTACTCTTACTAAGTGTCATAATGCAAAATACATTCATAATGTACAGCAAAGCTTACTAAATACCATCTCCTTCTCTTATTCTCTGTCTCGTTTTAGGTCTTCAGTACTTTTTCAGTAATGTAATTGAAAGTACAGCCTTAGAAATCTATGGTGCATACATTTAGCAACTCTAGAGAAAGGAACAAAGACTACACTCTCTAGGGTTTTTTTGTTTGTTTGTTTGTTTTCTTTTTTTATTTAAGGTAAACAAATTTCATTTGAATCATATATATAGATTTAGGAACATAGTGGTACTTCCCCCCCTACCCTCCCTCCTGCCCACACTGCCACCCTCCTCTTCCTTCCTCTCCTATCCTCTCTTAATTTTTACAATAATCTACTTTCAGTTTACTTTATACTCATAAGATTAACCCTACACTAAGTAAAGAGTTCAACAAATAGTAAGAAAAAAATAAAAACACTGTTCCTCAACAGTAGAGACAAGGGTTTTGAACAATCATCACATCTCAAAATGTAAGTTCCCCTCCTATATATAACACTTTTGGTACTCTGATAGTTACCACAGAACAGGAAAAAACATACAGTGTTTGCCTTTTTGGGACTGGCTAATTTCACTAAAGTATAATAGTTTCCAGTTTCATCCATTTTGTGCAAATGACAAGATTTCATTTTTTCCACTGCTGTGTAATATTCCATAGTCTATACCTATCACAATTTCTTTATCCAGTCATCAGTTGAGGGGCATCTGACTTGATTCCATATCTTAGCTACTGTGAATTGAGCTGCGATAACCATGACGGTGCAGATAACTCTTTCAAATGCTGTTTTCACTTCCCTAGGGTAAATTCCCAGGAGTGGGATTACTGGGTCATATGGTGTATAAAATAAAGATGAGGCCTTTGGGAAATGAGCAGGTTTGATTAGGTGATTAGTGTGGAGTCCCATGATTAAATCTTGATGGCTTTATAAGGAGAGAGATATCACAGATATATAGGGACATATAGACAGATACACTCTCTGTCTCTTACAGTGTAATGCCCTGTGTGACTTCAGGACTCTGCCATCAAGACTGCCATCACCAGAGAAGGGATCGATGGGCTCTATACTCTCATTTCCAGTGCCTTTTTCTGAGTTTCCGTAGACCAGACTCGTAATGAATTAACATGACATTTCCTTATTACTCAAAGCAGTGAGAAAGGGGTGGGATAGGGTGGAGGGAGGACAGTTAATAGAAAATAGGCCCTGTACAGATAAAGCTATAAAGGTAAATTCTAAAATAAATACATATATTGAGGGGCCAGCATTGTGGCATAATGGGTTAAGCCACCACCTATGACGCTGGCATCCCATATGGGTGCCGGTTTGAGTCCTGGCTGCTCTACATCTGATCCAGCTCCCTGCTCCCTGTTGGCCTGGGAAGGCATTGGATGATAGTCCAAGTGCTTGGGCCCCTGCACCCACTTGAGACACATGAAAATGTTCTTTTCTCTTGGCTTCCGCCTGGCCTAGCCCTGGCCATTGCACCCATCTGGGGAGTGAAAGAGTGGATGGAAGAACGAACTCTCTCTCTCTCTCTCTCTCTCTCTCTTTCTGTTTCTCTCAGTCTCTGTCTTTGTGTGTGTGTGTGTGTGTGTATTTCCCTCTCTCTCCATAAATCTGCCTTTCTAATAAACAAATAAATCTTTAAAAAATATATTTTAACCAAAGATTCCTGTTCATTTTCCAAGGAAAAATAGGTTAATCTGGGCACACTACCAGGTTCTCCAATTTACAATTTTCTTAATAGAACTGATTCTGTACCATTAGGCTAAAGCTAGTAATTTCCCATAAGGTTTTCATATATATTGAAATGATTTGTATTATGTTAAGGATTCATATAGAATTGTTCAAATTCTACGTGAACATTTTTACATACCTTTAGATGAGGTCATATTTTCCCACCTTCAGCACTAGTGATAATTTTGGTTGGAATATTATTTTCCCTTATTGCAGAGGGAATGATCTGTGCACCATTAGAATCATTAGCAGTATAGGTGCTTTCTGCCCATTACATGTTACTGGAACCTTTCCTGTCCTCCCTCAACCCAACTTATGACAACAAAAACATCTCAAAATATTATCTAATGTGTTACACTGAGCAAAATTACACCTCTTGTGAACCACCGGGATTGACAGAGATCTTTTTGTGAGGCATAAAATTGTACATAAAGACAGCTATACACACACATATACATCTATCTATATATAATTTTATATCATTTATTAAATTTTGTTTCTTTTATATATATATATATTTTGACAGGCAGAGTTAGACAGTGAGAGAGAGAGAAAGAGAGAGACAGAGAGAAAGGTTTTCCTTTCCATTGGTTCACCCCCCAAATGGCTGCTACTGCTGGCGCGCTGTGCCGATCCGAAGCCAGAAGCCAGGTGCTTCTCCTGGTCTCCCATGCGGGTGCAGGGCCCAAGCACTTGGGCCTTCCTCCACTGCCTTCCTGGGCCACAGTAGAGAGCTGGACTGGAAGAGGAGCAACCGGGACAGAATCTGGCACCCCAAACGGACTAGAACCTAGGGTGCTGGCACCGCAGGCAGAGGATTAGCCAAGTGAGCCACGGCACCGGCCTAAATTTTATTTCTAAAATGTGAAATAACAAAAGTGGATCATATAATTTTAAGTACAACAATTTTATGTAATGTAAATACACATTTTTATGATTCACAAAATGCTGATTAGATAAAAAATCACAAAATGTTATGAGAAAACAATAATGATAAAAATGATATACAAAACTGAAAAAATGCAATTATTAGAGGTGAAGAATTGACAGAGTCTAGCCAAAATCTAATTGGAAATATTCTACAGGACAAATGGAGGGCCTCTCAATTTTATATTTTAATAATTTATTATTTCTTTTTTCAATGCAGAATATGTTTAAACCCAAACTGGAATTGTTTCTGTATAATTCTAGACCGATGCAATGAAAAAAGAGAATTTCATAAAGTCTCTGGTGAATTCACCATCTGCCTATGCCCTCTGAATATTTTCCATGACGACTCACTGAACAAGTGAAGTGGAAGGCATAACTGAATAGAAAGAAACAATGAGAATATAAAATAAAGAGTACACAAACATCTGAAACATTTGGTGATTTAGAAGCCCATACTGCAAGCTTGCTTAGAGGGGAATTTGTCAATGTGCCCAAAGCTTCCTCTTGTTTTCAAAAGAACTTCCCACTGTGATGAAAACGTTGATGATGGATTGACATTAGAATCATCTTCACACTGGGAGCTGCTAGAATTAAACAACAGCCAAAATTTCCCATTGGTGCAACTGACCAGGTCGTACATGAGAAAAACTCAAAGCTCACAGACCCTAAGTTAACTCTTAGTTCAAGTGCTGGTGCTAACTATGGTTTCCATGATGCTTTTCTGGGACAGTTGCAGAACCCAATCAAATACCTCTAATAGGCCACCTGTCCGTCCACCATCTGCAGAAATTCACAAGAACTCTTGATTCCTGCCTGTTGCCTATCCTTGTATAATATTCTCCCACATGCAAGTAGTCATATTGAAGATTCCTGTGTATTTCATAAAAGTTATTTTTGATAACTTAAAATGTAATCTGATATAGATTTTGATGCACACCAAGATACTGGCTGGGGTTCTGGGTGTTATATACAGATAGTTCATATGTTAAATTTGGATTACAATTAAAACACAGATAATATAATATGATAATAAATTTACCCTATATTATAACTATTAAGTAACTTTTACTCATTAACATTTTCTTTCTTTGTATCTCATTCATGTGTAGTCATGTACTTAAAGAGCCAGTACAGGCTCTCAAAAGCTGAAGCCAAAACCTATTTCAATCATTTCTCCAAATTATAAATTTAATTTAGATTTTTTTTGAAGATTGATTTATTTATTTGAAAGTCAGAATTACAGAGAAAGAGAAGAGGAGAGAGATATCTCCATCCGCTGGTTTGCTCCCCAGGTGGCTGCAAGGACCAGGGATAGAGTAGGCCGAAGCCAGGAGCCAAGAGCTTCAACTGGGTCTCCTACATGGATGACAAGGAGCCAGACACTTGGGCCATTTTCTGCTGCTTTTCCCAGGCCATTGGCAGGGAGCCGAATCAGAAGTGAAGCAGCTGGCACTCTAACCTGAGGCCTTATGGGATGCTGGTTCGGCAGCCTGTGTCTTTACCCGCTAAGCCACAACGCCAGCTCCTCAATCTAGATTTTTTAAGAACAGATTGAATCACATAGGTAAACTCTGACGCAATAAAGAAAAATCTTTACACTGGTCATATACAAAATTAATTCTTGATATATTGTTTCAAACAGGAAAGATGTCGAATCGAAGCACAAAATTCTTCATTGTTATGTAGATCAGTGTCACCAAACTAATTCCCTTGATTCAAATCCAGGTCATAGCATATTTTTGCAAATGGACTTTTGGGGAAGACAATGCCAATATATCTGCATACTTTCCACAACTGCTTTTGTTCTTTGAAGACAGAAATGAATAGTTGTGGTGGCAGAAACATTGTCCCCTGCAAAGCCTAAAATATTTACTATCTGGCCTTTTGTAGAAAATTATTTCCAACTACTGTCATAGACTATCATGAAGAAGGATTTGTAGAAATAATTCAGTCTTCTTAAGGCAGGGAAAAATGAGCCCTAGAGGAAGTACATGGCTTGTCCAAAGTCATATAGATTATTAACAGCAAATTCACTGCTAGAAACAGGTTTCCTGATGTCCTTTGGGAGAAATGAATACCGCCTCCAAGAATTCTAACATACAGAGTTATCTGGAGTTCATATATCAGCCTAGGGGACATCACAAAGGTTTTTAGCTTTTAGATAAAGGAGCAAAAATACAGACCTGTAAAATAATTCTCCCTTAGTTTTTTTTTTTTTCCTAGAGATTAGATGAGACCACATAAGAATGTGTATAGCCCAGCACCAACTAAATTTCCTTTCTGTCTTCTTTTTTTTTCAAATGAGGTAGCTGAGGTCTAACAAGTATAGGAGCTTTTTTTGAAGCCATAAATGGAATGAGAATTAAGGGAAGCATTCACCGTAGGATTTAAGATCCCAAGTGCAGTCTTCACTCTGCATTACCAAGTGAAAAATGACCAAATCACAGAAACAATTTAAGTGCCCATAAATGGGTGAATGGATAAAAAAATATGGTATATATACATAACAGAATACTAGCTAGCCATGAAAACGTAGAATACTGTAATTTACCACAGTATGGATGGAAGTGGAAGCCACCAGTTAAGTTATTTAGTTACTTAAATAATTATTTAACTAGCTATTTAACTAATCACAGCAAGACAAGTATCACATGATGTAACTTTTTTAATTATTGGTATATTTATTTGAGAAGTAGAATTACAGACAGAGAGAGGGAGAGACAGAGAGAAAGTCTTCCATCCCACTGGCTCACTACCTAGATGGCCACAACAGCCGGAGCTGAGTCGATCCAAAGCCCAGAGCCAGGAGCTTCTTCCAGGTATCCCATGCAGATGCAGGGTCCTAAGCACTTGAATCATCTTCTACAGTTGAATTGGAAGAGGAACAGCCAGGATATGAATCAGGGCCCGTATGGGATGCTGGTGTCGCAGGTAGGGGCTTAGTCCACTATGCCACAGCACTGGCTCCCATATTATCTACCCTATATGTGGAACCTAAATAAGTTGGGCTCATAGAAGTTGTAGAATGGTGGTTACCACAGACTGGCGAGAGTAGGTGGGTGGGAGGGAAATTTTGATTTTTGATACTCAGTTATAGTTAGGAGAAATAAGTTCTAGTGTTCCATTACACTGAAGGATGACCATAGATAACATCAATGTACTGCATATTTCTTTTAAAAATTAGAAGAAAGATATTTGACTGTAAACACCATAAAGAAATAACTGATGACACAGAGAAGTTTATTCAGATTTGGACATTACACATTATGCATGTATCCAAACATCACAACATACCCCCCTCCAAATATGCCCAAACATATGTGTCAGTTAAAAATAAAAAAATGAAATGAAACAAGTAAATATAGATCACTAAGACTTATGCACTAGTTTGGGGAAACTGTTTTCTTTTTCCTGCTTAAGAATGATCCCTTCACTTGGATTGTGAAAAGCCATCTATCTCCCTCTTACATTGAAATGTGCGTGGTAAAAACAGTAAGTAGACATATGCCCACATGATGGTCAGTTAACGGCGGGCATCTACTTTTCTATGCTCTGTGCTTGTTGTAGTTTCTAAGCAAAATTAATTATTCTGTCTGGAAACAACAAGGGGACAGTCAGAAGGAACAGGAGGCCTAAATGAAACAAATACCACATGGAAATAATTAAGAAATTAAGTTTTCCTGCATTCTCATGATTCTCACCAAGGATCTTGCCTTCTAAGCCTGCATACCCTTCTAGGGAATTGCATGCAGTTTAAAATGATGGATCAGTATGTACACATGTGGGCTACGGCTTAAATGTAGATGGCATGAAAATGAACAAAGATTATACCACACATAACCAATGGAGAGAGAGTCAGGTGCAAAATTAAATAAAAATTAAGCTACAGAGGATGACCATCTTTGAAGATATTAGCACAGTAGGAATGGCACCTTAAGTCCTTTCTAGAACAACATGGCCATAGGAGGAGTGATAAGCCAACAGATATTAAAGAGGTAAAACCAACAAGTTGTTATTTATGGATAGATAGACAGTAGAGAAGTAGAAAGAAAAGTTCATGATAACCATATTAGTTTCCTGTCACTGCTGTGACAAATTACCATAAAGATGGTGGCTTAAACATACAAAAATATATTACCTCATAGTTCTGGAGGTTACACATTTTAAATGGATTCCACTGGGAAAAATTCAAAGTATATAATGTTATATTCCTTTAATGAGCTCTAGGAGAGAATTCGTTTCTTTTCTACCTTCCAGGAGTCATCCACATTCCTTGACTCATAGTCACATTCTTCCTTCTTCAGGTCAGCCATTTCTGCAGTTACCTCTTCTTCTTTCTCTTTCAAGGACTTCTTTTATTACTTTGGGAATGACCAAATAGTCTATCTGCTGATTAAGAATCTTAATCCTCTCTGTAAGCTTAATACCTCTTTACATTATAATGTAACGTATTTACCAATTAGAGCATAGACATCTACAGGGAGGGGACCATTAATCCCTCTACCACAGCAATTTGTCAAATTCCTCTTTGGGATGCTGAAATATTATTGATGCTTAAAAATATGCAACTAATGTTTAATAAGTCCAGAGTCCTAGTAAAGCGCTATAAGGCTGTCTATGAAGTTGAGGACTATAGCCATGGAGGGACACCAAATTGTCTTTTAATAATGGTTCTTCAGTTTGCTTTGTTAAGTTATAAAAAATGTATTTCACTGTCTCACTTTCCTCGTCTGCAAAACGTGAAAAACAGTTATATCCAACAAATAAGTTTATAGTTAAGATTAAATAAGATAATGATGATAAAGTACATAGCATAGTGCCTGACTCAACAATGCTAGGTACTAATTAGCACTGAATATGCATATAGATGAAGGAAAGTTGAATTTCTAATTTTGGGCATATTGATTGGAGTTGTTTGAAAGGCATCCAGTCACAATTATATCCCTAGTATATTCTTTCTCATTCTCTTAAAAGACCATATCATGCTTGATCTTCTTGCCTCTAACTTCTAACACTTCATTGCCAATACTCACACTGCAGAATGCAGAAAAACTCAGAACATCCCTAAACTCCCACTTTTTCATTTATACAGTTACCTGTGTCTGTGGCTGTGCTTTCTAGCTTCTTTCTTGATCCTATGGAAGAATTTCCATGCTTCTGGCTAAGTATATACCCTCTATGACTTGTGTATGAGATCCTATCCCTTTTGTCTATTCAAACAATTTCCACTCTTTCCCCTTGTGTCATCAAGTTGCTCCCTCTCTCCCGGATCATTGCCTTCAGCATGCAAACATTTCAACACTGCTCTCAAAATTAAAAAAAAAAAGAACCTCTGACACTACACTTTCTTCTTCATTTTACAGCAAAGTTGTTTGAAATGGTTGTCTGCATTCTTGTCAGAAATTTATCTTTTCTTATTTTCTCTTGAACTATTCAAAGAAGGTTTTGGCTCCACCACTCCACTGAAATTGCTCTTGTCCCAGGTTACCAAATGACAGTCATATTGCTAGATACAGTGATTATTTCTGTCTTAATCTCATTTGGCCCATTATCAAGATTTGACATGGTTAATCACTTCTGTCTAAACACCAGCAAGTAGAATTTTAACAAGCATCACAAAATCAACGCATCCAGAATTGAGCTCCTGACAATTTTATCCGACCTGTTTCTCCATAGTCTTTCTTGTATCATTGAGTGGAAACTCTATTTGTCTTCTTGTTCTGGAAAACAACCTTTGCATAATCCTTGATTGCACTTTTCCTTTCAATGGCAAGAATCCAATGGCTTGTCTACTCCTATTCCCATCCTCTACAGTCTAGTCTCAGTATACACATCTTTGGCCATTCTCTTAAATCCTACTAAATCATTAGTTTATTTCCTTTCTTAAATCATTATATTATTTCCTTTCTTAAAATCCAATCAAAACCTTTCTATCTCACTAGGACTAAAATTCAGAATGTAATGTCCCACAGATCAAATTTCAGAAGCCTGCTGGCAAATGCTAATCAACTGCTTCTACAGAAAAAAGTATGTGAGTGCATGTGATGGAACAAAGACGTAAGCCTCAGTCATTCTTGCTCATTGCCCAAAAGATAGATAAACACTGGAATTTATTCCTTGCTCTTGAATCTCAGTTGTGTCTCACACCCTATTACCTTCATACCCCTACCCCCAGGACCATCTGAAAGACCAGTTCCAGGAATTCACCCCTGCCTGCTTGCTGCCCCCTTCCCCCACCCGCATCCCTAGCACTCCTAAGATATAAAAAGGCCGGCCCCTGGGGGTATGGCCTTCTGCCGCATGTTCCATGAATGTGCACACAGGCAATTGGTTACTCACCTCTACAAATTTATTTTCTCTGAATAAATTGGGTCTGGCTGTAAATTTGTACACTACCTCCTTTCTATTCTGTGCCTCTTTTCTTAACATTTTGGTGTCCCGTTTAAGGATGCACCAATCTGCAACTCTTTTCCTAACAGTATGCACACACATACCCATACACACATTTATATTTAGTATAACGTTTAATGATTTGAAGGATTACTAGCACAAAATTTGTAAATATTAATAAAATATATGACATTATTGTAATAGATTCCATATAATTAATTGACTCTTCTAAAATGCTTTCCTTGATATTTGCCAAACTCTTGTAACCACAGCCAAATTATGGCTGAAGTTGATGAATATGCTTAGTTCCAGCATAAATGGTAGTTAACATTTTCATTTATGTTAACAAATAAAATCAAGTTAAATATGAAGACATATGCTGGAACTTCAACAGTTCATCATGAAGGGAATGATTTCTTCACTTGGCCATATAGTAATTTTCAAATGTTAGAAATGCAATATGCAGAGTTACAACACTCTTTTAAGTTTAATATACATTGGTAACACTTCTTTCACATTCTAAAGTCTAGACAGCCTATAAAAACATAAATTGAGCACTTATGTGAAATATTTTCAAGTGTACACAGTGTAAATATCTCCAGCACATTTGATTTCAGTGTGATGTCGCTAAATGCAGACAATAATAAATGTTCCTTATACTCCATTATATAGTATTTCTGTCATGCAGATACAATCAACCTATAACACTTGAAGTTATAGTCACAAATTATAAGACACATATTCAAGGGCATTCGTCTGGAGAGAAGGTAAGCTTCTCCATGAAAAAACAATGGTAGCAAGATGGTACTTAGATGTTGTCTATCCCATTGCAAAGTGCCAGAACCAAGCTAAGAAGTGCTCTTTACTTTTATGAAGAAGCTTGTTCGTTAGGGATATGAGAATATGCACAGGTAGAACTTAGTTTACATATTTATAATTAAACTTAACTATTTTTCCCAATCCTTCAATAAAGTTTTGTTAAATTTTCTATCACAGTCTCATTTAACACTGTAGGGAACTGCCTGTGGAAAAATGCACAAGGTACTAGACAGCTGAGCAGTAGAAACAAAGATAGGAGATAGCATTAAGCAAATAGCAACCTGGAATCAGATATCTGGTTGAGAAAGACAACAAGAGCAAGCTGGATGTGTGGAATACGGACAGACTTCTTTGGGATTTCTACAGATGCATGAGGAGAGGAACTCAGTAGAAAGATAGGATTACTTATTGTTGAATAGGATGAGAGCTTGAACTTTGGATTTTAAAGTTTAAAAGTAAAGTTCTCCACTAATGATGAGAGAACCCAGTTACATAGTTGAAATGAAGAAGAAAATGTCAGCATGTTAAAAATAACAAAAAGAGAAATCATATGATTATCTCAATGATGTTGAAAATATATTTTATTAACATATACTGTATGCTTATAAAGTGATGTATACACTCAGTATAGTTAATAAGAGACTACATTAAAATGAGGTAAAAGTAGTACTCAGGAAAGAACAATGATTAGAAAACTATCTCTATCTATCCATGTTAAATACAAAACAACCGTGTGTCTCTACATCCCTAGAGTACAATAATTTAGAAAGATTAGATTGTCTCTAAATCATTCAAAGGGTGTTATCAACAGAGTGGATACAACTGATAGAATGGGAGAAAATGTTTGCAAAGTCTTCCTCTGACAAAGCATTAATATCAAGAATATGTAATTCTAAAAACTCAGCAATCAAAAATTTAAAAATTCAGTTAAGAAATGAGCAGAGAAAGTGTACATTTGATGTAGAAGTTAAGATGTCACTTGGGACACTGATTTCCCATATTGGAGAGCCTGAGTTCAAGTCTTGTCTACACTCTCTATTCCAGTTTCCTGCTAACAAGTATCCTAAGAAGCAGCAGGCGATGGCTTGGGTCCCTGTCACTTATGTGGAAGACCCAGACTGAATTCCTGCTCTTTGCTTCCACCTGTCCCAACCACAGCTTTTGGGGGGATTTGAGTAGTAAAACAGCAGATGAGAGATCTTTCTCTCTCTCTGCCTTTTTTTCCCTCTGCCTTTCAAACAAATACAATATAAATAAAGGCAAAATTTGTTTTAAAAAGAAAAGGGCATAGGATTTAAATGGACATTTCTCAAAAGAAGAAATACAAATAGCCAACAAATATATGAAGAAATTCACAGTATCAGTAGCAACCAATGAAATGCAAACCAAAACCACAATGAGATATCATTTCATTCAATAGAATGCACTTTATTATAAACACAAAAAATAAATAATGCTGACAAATTCTGAGAAATGAAAATGCCTAGAAATTGTGGTTGGTAATGCAAATTAGTGCAGCTATTATGGACAACTGTATAGAAGTTCCTCAAAAAAGCTAAAAATAATTTCCCTTATCACCCAGCTATCCCACTTCTGGATATGTATTCAAAGAAAGTGAAATCAGCATGTGAAACAGATGGCTACACTCTCATGAGCATCACATCACTATTCACAATAGTCAAGATATGAAATAAATCTATGTTTTCATTGATTGGATTAATTAAATATTGATGAATTTCAATGAATGGATAAAAATAGTGTAGTATACATAAACAATGAAATATCATTCAGGTATGAAAAAGGATGAAATCTTGACATTACAGCAAGATAGATGGAATTCGAAATCAGTAGGTAAAGTAAAATAAGCCCAATAGAAAAAAAAAACGTACTGGACATCTTCTCTCATATGTAGAAAGTTTTAAAAATGATCATCTACATTAAAATAGTGATTACTACACACTTGGAATAAGGAAGGAGGGCTAAAGGGAGGTTGAATACTGGGTACTGAATCACAGTTAGGTCAAAGTAATCGGTCTGTTATTCCACAGCACAGTAACATAACTATAGGTTTCAATAAGGTACTGTGCACTATACAAAGAACAGGAAGAGAGGTGGTGGTAGGCTCCAAATATGGAGACAGGCCAGGGAGGCCCAGATGGTAATTGTCTGATTCATCAGTTTACACTGCATGCATCTGTTCAAATATTGCACTGTGACCTCTAAGGTATACAACTATTACTTGTTAATAAAAATGTTTAAAATAAAATAAGGAAACATATTTTAATACTTTTTATTAATAAAATAAATAGTAAAATAAAAATCAATTTCCAGAAGGACAGTCTGATAACTAAAATAGTAGTATGAGGGTAGGTGTTATCAGGATGCCCATATGAGAGAACCTGAGTTGAGTAACTGGCTCCAGCTCCCGACTCCAGCTTCTTGCTAATGTGGACTCTGGGAAGCAGTAGAGATGGCTCAGGTAATTGGGCTCCTGCCATCCACATGGGAGACCCAGACAGGGTTCCTGGCTTCTAACCAGTCTTCACCATTGCAGGCATTTGAGGAGTGAGCCAGTAAATTAGAGCTCGCTCTCTTTTACTTTCTGTCTTTCTGCCTCTCTGCCTCTCAAAAACACAAAAAAAATAGTGCTATGAGATGATCTTCTCCATAGAACATAAAAATCAGAAGCTATGGGGCCAGCGTTGTAGTGTACAAGGTAAATCCACTGCCTATGATGCCGGCATTCCATATGGGCACTAGTGTCCCAGCTGTTCTGCTTCTGATCCAGCTCCCTGCTAATGAGCCTAGGAAAGCAGTGGAAGATGGCCCAAGTCCTTGGGCCCCTGCATCCAAGTGGGAGACCCGGAAGAAGCTCCTGGCTCCTGGCTTCATCATGGCCAAGTCCCAATCATTGCAGACATTGGGGAAGTGAATGAGTGGGTGGAAGATCTCTCTCAATCTCTCCGTCTCTCTTGCTCTCTGTAACTTTGCCTTTCACATAAATAAACAAATCTTTTTTAAAAAAAATGAGAAGCTATATAAAACTAATAAAAGAAAAAATACAAATTTAGCCACATATACTCTATATGATATGAAATGTGTAATTAGTATATTGTATATAATGGTTATAGTGTATTTTATACATTATAATATATACAGATGCTGTTTGATTAATTTATATATTAAATATATGTTTTATACAGCATATTGCATATACCTAGATTTACATGTTTCCCTCTCTTTTGTTAGCCTTTCTTTTGTAACTTCTGAGATTATAGCTGATATGTGATTTTTTGATTTGAAATATTTGTTCATAAAAATATACAAAAAATTTAAATACCTGTGATAGTAATACATATATAAATACATATATAAAAATACATATATAAAACACAGCAAATGGTCAATGTTTTTAACGCTGTGCATTCAGAGATTTCAAAAATTAAATAAATAGGGATTGGGCTGTGATGTAGCAGTTAAAGCTGCCACTTGCAGTGCTGGCATCCCATATGGGGGCACTTCGAGTCCTGGTGGCTCTATTTCTGATCCAGCTCTCTGCTATGACCTGAAAAAGCAGTAGAAGATGGCTCAAGTCCTTGGGATCCTGCACCTGTGTGGGAGACCCGGAGGAAGCTCCTGACTCGTGGCGTTGCATCAGCACAGCTCCAGCTATTGTGGCCATTTGGGGAATGATTCAGCAGATGGAAGAGCTCTCTCTCTCTCTCTGCTTCTGCCTCTATGTAACTTTGCCTTTCAAATAAATAAATAAATCTTTAAAAATTAAATAAATAAAAAGCTTATTCTAATAGAAAACATAAAAATGATGAATCCACATCACCACCTCTGGTCCCTTCCATGCTCCCCTCAGGTCTCTTTTGCTCATCAGTCCTCGCAAACTCACCCTCGCATAGACACACACACACACACACCCCTGAGGGCAACATTATCCTGATTCTGGCAATTTATATTATTTTTACTTGATTTTGATTTATACAAACAGAATCATACACCATGTGCTTTTCTGTTTTCTTTTGCTCAACCAATTAAATTAGGTCTTTCTATTTATATTTCAGCATTGCTGTAGTTTGAATGTGCCCACTCCAAAATTCAGATGTGACAAATGTGATATATTAAAAGGTGGGCTGTTCAAGAGGTATTTAATTCATGATGACTTCACTCTCTTCAATGGTGTTTGGTACCCTTGTAAAAGAATTTGACAGAGGGGCCGGCGCCGTGGCTCACTTGGTTAATCCTCCGCGCTGGTATCCCATATGGGCACCGGTTCTAGTCCCGGCTGCTCCTCTTCCAGGCCAGCTCTCTGCTGTGGCCTGGGAGTGCAGTGGAGGATGGCCCAAGTGCTTGGGCCCTGCACCTGCATGGGAGACCAGGAAAAGCACCTGGCTCCTGGCTTCCATTTGGGGTGTGAACCAACGGAAGGAAGACTTTTCTCTCTGTCTCTCTCTCTCTAACTCTGCCTGTCAAATAAAAAAAAAAAAGAATTTGACAGAGTGAATTTGTTCATTCTTGCCTTTACACCTTCTAGCATTTGAGGACATAAGAAAAATCCCTCATTAGATTGTACACCTTGATCTTGCACTTTCCAGACTCCAGAACTGTGAGAAATAAATAACCATTCTTGTATCATAGCAGCAAAAATGGAGTAAGATAATAATGTGAAAGAGAACTTCGGATTGCAAATAGCAATTTACACTTTTGCCTTGTGCAATGTCCTTTCTAAATCAGTAGCTCATGACATAACTTCTTTTTATGAAATATCAGAATTATGTAGTTTCTAGTCATTTCTTCAGCAAATCATTATAAACTGATAAATTAAATGGTACTGCTAATAATGTAGTAACACTAGTAATAATGAAAATAATGAATATACAATAAAGTCTTAAAGAGGAAAATGGCAGTCTGTGGAAAATTAATTTAACTTTATGAATTAGAATCCAAGTACAGATAAATTATTTACTTGGCAGCTATAGTTTGCAATCATCTGCAATATATTAAGCATTTATCTGTTATTTACTAAGTGTTTTACATATGTTTTCCCATTTTTTAACTTCACGGTAGGCCTATGAATGAATGTTATTCCCTTCATACAAGTAAGAAAACCAGGGCACTGAGAGATTTTCAGTCCAAGATGGCTGATATAATAGAGATTCCAGTATTGTCTAAATTCAAAGCCTGAGCTATTTCTACTCTAATGCTTACTGTTAGCTATGTCAGTAAATTTTGTTGTTTCATTTAGTTTTAAGTTCAGACAGTTAGCATCTGATTTTCATTCAGAGTGTGGTCAGCCCAGGGATCATTGAGCAGTAACAAAAAATGATTACCGGGAAGCCCTGCTTATACCTTGCTTGTTTCACTTGTCTCAGCAACACACTTATTAATTATGTAGCCATTACTACTGAGAATGCAATTTGGATTTCTTAAGAAGCCTAGAATAATGGAAACTAAATGCATTGGTTTTTCAGTTAGGTTTGGCAAACGAAAATAAACTCAAAATTGTTGCATTGTCCTCTCATATCATCAAAAATATCCATTAAGGCCCATCTCTCTTAATCTTGGAAGAATCAAAACACATTTTCATGCTTTGTCCTGCTTCTTAGAAAATAGACATGTAGTCTCTAAAGCGTGAGTGATGTTTGCCTGTCTGATACTGAGAAGCAATCTATCACGCAAACACCGCATATCATCACCAGTAAAAGCACATCTTGCCTTAAGACAGTGGAGCTTGTGAAATTCCACTTACTACACTGATAGGTAGTGTCAATATTTTTGTAACTGTGGGAGATTTCATGTCTTTCTGGTGAGTTTTATGACATTTAATAAATGAGAGTGGTGGTATCATTTGAGTGAGAACTCTCTAGGTATGGGAATCCAAATATATTCTAAGTGAACACCAAATGAAAACTACATAAACAGCAGTGTTTCTCAGTGTCTGGTATAAGGATTCCTAGCCTCAGAATTGCTGGGCCTGTTGGGTAAATATGAAGAATTCTGGCCTATAGAACTGGGATGTATAGGTGAGACAAAGGAATCCCCATGATTAAGTAGCTCTCTCAAGACTAGAGCAAGGTTTATGAATCATGGAACTACTGACATTTGGAGTTTGAGAATTCTTTGTTGTGGGAGTTAACCAATGCATTAAAGCAAGTTTACTAGTATCCCTTGTCTTTCCTCAATAGATGCCAGTAGGAAAACTCCTGTATATGAATTGTGGCAATCAAAAACATCTCCAGATATTTCCAAATGCCCCTGAATGGGGGACAATATCACCTCTAGTTGATAATTATTTTTCTAGAGCAAGGATGTCTACAGTTAGGCAGCTAAAAGAGTCATGGCAGATAAGCGACTAGTGAAGTGATCTGCTTTCTTTGAAGACTGAATAAACCCAGGCAACTGTCAATTAAGTAGCATCAGAGAAAGAACATGCTCCGCATAAGCAAAGACAATGACACATGTACTGTCTATTCCAATACTCAGCAATATGTATCGTGTGCCTCTTAATAAAATGCTGCTTTCCTTCTGAAGTGGTTTTATAATTCAAGGGTTAAGCCCTTGCAGGAGTGTGATCTAATGGAAGAGTAGAAAGTGTAGGATGTGATGGAGCTGCTCCATTGTTGGTGCCTCTGCCTAAAGAGTTCCACCTTAACCTTGTGGTTATTTCACTTTGACACACTGCCCTGACTTGAAGACAAGTTCATGCTTCACAGTCAGAAATTTTAACTGACCATTTCTTTGAAACACATCCAAACAATAGTCAGTTCCTTAAATTATTAGAAATGTATTTGGAGTAATATAAGATAACATGTTTTAATGTGTTTATTTTTTCTGGAAAAAAGATCCTTTTATTAGATGTTATAAATGAGTCTCAGAAAATATTTAGTGACACAGAGAAATATTTCATGGAATCCTTATTCTGATGCCTTAAAATGCTTATCACATTGCCTGGCTCATAGCAAGTGCTCAAGAATAAGATCTTATATTTTGCCAAAAAAAAAAAAAAATGGATGCAACTGGAAACCATTATACTTAGTGAAAAAAAAGTCTGCAAAAGACAAATGCCATATGTTTTTCCTGATTGGTGGTAACTAACAGAGTACCAAAAATCTAATGTATAGGACTGAAATTCACATTTTGAAATGTGATGATTGTTTATAGCCCACGTCTCTAACTGTTGAGAACAGTTTTTTTTTTCTTCTTCTATTTGTTGAATTATTTACTTAATGTAGCATTCCCCCTATGAGTATAAAATAAACTGAAAGTAGATCATTGTAAAAATTAAAAGAAAGAACGAGAAAGGAGGAAGAAGAGTAGGAGCGTGAGCAGAAGGGAGTGTAGGGTGGGGAGTATCACTATGCTCTTAATCTGTATACATGAAATAAATGAACTTTCTTCACCTTAAAAATAAATAATAAGAAAGCAAAAATAACGCTATTAGTGAATTTTTCAGTAGGTGGTGTGTGTGAGAGCTCTTCCTTTATTAACTAAATCAAGCCAGGCCACATGCACTAAACCCTTGAATAAGCCCTCTGAAACAGAAAGAAAACAAAGCAGAAATCCCACAAGGATTTCTCTGTATGGTGAGAACTCAGCCCACCCTCCAATCCCCGAGTGTTGAAAAGTGCTTCTCCCCCTTTGCCAGAAACTCCAAAGCTTATCGAAGATGAAGAGCAGACACAGTTCTAGATGCGGTGGTGGTTTTGGCAGCCTGTGCTATTTACACACTGACAAGATCATCATGTTCTGTATTTTTTTTTTTTTTTGGTGAGAAACAGGAAATCATCAGGGTGCCTGGGCCACTGATTGGTGGGTTTTACCTTTTAGATATATTATACCTTGCCCATTTACTAGCTCCGCAGTAAACCTGTGTGAAGGTAACTCAAACTGCATTTGAGTTGTCATTCTCACCAATCTTTGAGTGTGCAGATTTTTTTAGTTTGGCCTACACTTCCAATTGTACATACTGTTCTTATGTCCTTAAAATAACATGTCCTTACTAACAAAAAGCATAATCAATGTAACTGTGGGAAACATGCCAAAGTCAATTATTTGGAATTATCTGAATGACAAAGAGCTTAATGTGTTGGCCTGCAAATGACCTTTTCTCTGTGTTTTGTATTACTTGATTTGTTAGTCGTCTGATTAACCAATTAATTAATTATTTTGTTTTCAGGCTGAAAATAAAGCTGTAATTTTTATATTAACAGATCAAATAAACAGACAATTTACCATTGTGTTTTACGTGGTCGTTTTTTTTTTTTTTTGCCTGTTTCTATGATAGAAGATTAAGAATTATCTCAATTCTCTTACATCATTTATTTTCATCATTTTTTCCTATATTAATTACCTTTTGGCCAGCTTGATTATGCTATCCGAGTCTGGCTAGTAAAACTTACAGACACACTGTCTACCAAGCTGCCTAGATCTTGAATTCCTGATTCACCAGGAAACAGAAGCCTCACTAATCCTCCAGTTGAACCTGGCTGCCATAAAAAATAGCTTCAGTGGATACAGTAGACCACAAAGTCATATGACAATTAGTTATCTTTCCTTATCACCAGCAGTCCCTTTAATCAACTCAATTGAAACTTGGTTTTAGTGACACACAAAAAACAAATCCAATATGATTTTCAGACTTCAACTGATAAAATCAATCATGTGTAGGTATATAAACGACTGACAGAATTTAGTGTTTTAGACTTCCCATGGATTTAACTCCCTTTAGCCCCTAAATATAAATGTGTGTGAGAGTGTGTAATTAATTTCAGTATTATTTCTGGACATTCATTTGATAAATGACAAACTGTGCCTCTGTTAGGTAATCATCCATTTTAAAAACATTTTGTACATCATGAAATACTTTTGGACTTCTTCACCAATATATATTCATTCAGCGAATCAGAGATTTTAATATTAGTTTTCCTAAGTGGCCTAGCAAGTTTGCATCTGGGGTGATGTTGATTGCATCTCCCACCCAGATCAGCTCAGGGCCCAGGAGGCAGACTTCCCAGGAGACTGTCTGCATTATAGCTTCTAAGGTTCATCAGAAGTCTGCAATACATTTTGCCCTGTCATTCCACTTCCCCACCACCACAGGAACATGACTGGTCTCTTGGCCTCCACAAGCTAAGACATTGTATAAATATAAAGCCAAGACATTGTATAAATAATGAAAGACTATCACATTTACTTCACCAACTCAATTTTCTTTGCAGTAAAGAGCCAGAGAGAAGTGAGAGAAAGAGAAACTTTAGGACATATGCTATTAATTATTTCTTTCCAGAGAGGAAGAAGTTAAAAACTATGATGCTACCAGGAGAGAAGGCGCCGGCCCCTACCATATTACTTAATCTTTGAATCAACCTTATGAAATAATCTTATTACCAATACAGAACTGCTAAAAATAATATCGAAATACTTAGAGTCACATAGTAAGTGATTGAGATAGGATTTAACTTTAAGAGATTGACTCCGGAGTCTCCATGTTTAACCACAAAGTGCAATATACATATTTGGTGGAAAAGACACACACATATATGGAATATACATACATTGGTGGAAAAGCAAATGGAAGAGAAACAGGCTATGAAACTATACTTTATTGAGAAATTGTTCTTTTTTTAGATTTTTAAAAGCTTATTGATTTATTTTTGTTTATTTAAAAGGCAGAGTGGGATTAAGAGTGTATGTGAGTTTGTGAGAGAGACAGAGAAGGAGAGAGATCTTTCATCCCCTGGTTCACTCTCTAAATGCCTGCAGCAACAGGGGCTGGGCCAAACTGAAACTGGGAGCCAGGACCTCCAACCAGGTCTTCCATGTGGGTTTCAGTTTCCTAAGTACTGGACACATCAGGTGTTGCCACCCAAGGTATACATTAGCAAGAATCTGTATCAGAAGCAGAGGCAGAACTTCATCCCAAGCACTCCACTATGGTTTGCAGGCATCACAAGCAGTAACTTAACCCACTGTATCACAACTCCTGCCCATATTCACTCCTTTGAATAGCTAAGATTGGTCAGACTCTCAATGAAATGCTACAATATACAGATGTGTGGTACATTTGCAGTCCTCTTGACTCAAAGTTAAAAAGGAGGTACAGATACATAAATAAGTTGTGATTAGCCAATGAATAAACACTGTTCTAGACATATATATGAAGATCCACAGAAATATAGAGAAGAAAGCATTCAACCAATAGCCAGTTAAGTCAAGGTAAATATTATGCAGGAGTTGGCATTTAATCTGTATTTATAGTATAGCTAGGAGTTCAAATTTAGCAAGAGCAAAAACATATTCCAAACAAAGAAACCAATAGCAGGGACAAATAGTGGAAGTTACAAAGAGCATGCCACACTCACCTACTTTAATGAATTCACAAATGCTAAATAACAAGACTTTCTGGTGGTAAAGCACCCAATGAAATCACAGAGGGGAGCACTCACAAGGAAATTTACATAATTTTTAAAGGTTTTGGACTTTTTGTGCCAATCATGAAAGCTCAATGAAGGAATTTACACAGGAAACTAACAGGATCAGGCTGGCACAATTGAAAGATATTGCTGGGTTTGCCCTAATGTTTAGGTAGGAGGAAAGCAAGAAGAGGCACAAGGTACCTTCAGAGCCATGTTGTCATCCCAGAAAAAAAAAAAACAAAACTATGAAGTCTAGGACTGTGTTAGTTGCAAAAAGGACATAGGGTATGGATTGTATTTGAGAAATATCAAGATGCTGCATCAGTGTAACTTGGTGGGTGATTGGATATGGGAATGAGGGGAAAGAAGGAATAAAGTATAATGCCCTGGGTCTAGGTTTGGTAATTACATAGGTGGTATTGCCATTCCCTGAGGTTGGAAATGCAGAAGAACAAATTTATCTTTTGAGAAAGATGCATTTATTTTGTAGATACTGAATTTGAAACATCTATGGGATTACATGGTAGAAATGTCCAAAAGGCAGCTTGGATATTTCAAAATCTATTAACATGTCACATCAATTTCTGTCACAAAAATACAAATCAACTGTGAATATCATAGGTAATTTGGAAAAACTAGAGGGAAAAGGATGGAATTAGAAAATCACCATTTTACAACCCCTAATTCAGGCAGCAATCGTTAAAAGATACCAAAACTGTTAGATGAAAAGTTGATAGATGACTGGGCTCTGCTATGATGCCCACATATCCTTTACATTATTTTCTAATCAGAAAGGGAACTATGTCATCAGACTATGACACTTTTAACTTGAGCATCTCGAACAGTTGGGAAATAGTATATGCCTTCTGATACGATGCCTCCTAGCCAGGTGAGTGTCACTCAGATTGCCTTACCAGAGAGATCCTGCTAAGAGGACTGTGGTGAACTACCAGCCTCCAGCTGCCATTCTTTCAGCATCCAACATAACATTCAAACTGAATCCATACTTGCCTAGGCTTTTTCTAGTCAATATCTTGTGCAGCAGGGGCACCACAGCCAGGTCAATTCAGCACACTGCAAGACATCACCCTGGCTAGACCAAGAGATTTTCAGCGATGTGCTGCAATCTGAGGGTCTTCCTACTCAACCCTCCTTTCTCTTCTCTCTCTCTTCAGAGGAGTCAGGTCTGCCCTGGAATACCTTTGACCCTCTTACTCCATTTTCTCTCTATTTGTCACCAAATTTCTCCCAAATAAATTTGCTTTTTTAGATTTTATTTATTTATTTGAAAGGAAGAATTATGGGGATGGGAGGAGACAGAGAAAGAGAGAGAGAGAGAGGAGAGAGAGAAAGAGAAGGCGGGAATGGTCCTAGATCGAATCTAGAGAAATTTTACAATTAAATGAAATGCCTGGTCCTTGATGAGATATATGCTTCAACATATCAACTAGAAAAAAAAGATTTCAGCCAAATTTAAATATGAGCAGGAGCTTAGGTGACACTAAGGGAGAATTATTACTTCTGTTGGTTGCTTTAATAATACGATGGTATGTAGAAAAATGCTACTTTTTAGAGATGAATGCCAACAA
Source organism: Oryctolagus cuniculus (assembly GCF_964237555.1). Taxonomy (NCBI): domain Eukaryota; kingdom Metazoa; phylum Chordata; class Mammalia; order Lagomorpha; family Leporidae; genus Oryctolagus; species Oryctolagus cuniculus. The sequence continues at coordinate 119,825,705 of NC_091453.1, read as the reverse complement.
ACTAAGGCACAAATGTAAATGTTTATAGTTTTCTTTAAAGTACTTCGTAATATAAAAATGTAGATGGGGGCTGGCGTTGTGGCACAATGGGTAAAGCTTCTGCCTGTAACACCAGCATCCCATATGGTCATCAGTTCATGTCCTAGCTGCTCTACTTCAGATCCATCTCCATGTTAAAGTGCCTGGGAAATCAGGGGAAGATGGCCCAAGTACTTGGAACCCTGCACCCACACGGGAGTCCTGGAAGAAGCTTCTGGTTCATGGCTTCGGCCTGGCCCAGCCCTGGCCATGGGCAGCTATCTGGGGAATGAATCAATAGATGGAAGATCTCTATCTCTCTCTCTCCCTCTCCCTGTAACTCTGACTTCCAAATGAATACATAACTTATATATATATATATAAATATATGTATGAATTTAATACAGAAAACATCTCTAAAGAATAGTATCCCTAAGTTAGAGAGAAAAATGAGGATGCTTCCTTGCACCACTATCATTTTCCTTTACTTTGGAAATTATAGCCAATAAAATGATATGAGGATGAGAGCAACAAAGCAATCTTTGTAGTGCTTATTATATGGCAGTCTATGTTCTAAGCATGTGCATAAATGAACTCATTTGACAGTCAAATCACCTTATGAATTCGGTAATTGTATCACGATTTCCATGGAAAGCTCAGGTAAAAAGGTGTAAGGTAACAGAGCAGACAATTGGTGAAGCCACAATCAAACACATAAGCACTAGATCCAATAAGTAACTTAATAAACCAACAAATAAATGCACAAATAAATGTAATACTAATATATAAGTGTATATAAAGTATGAATTATTTGTAGATTTTATTGTATATTGTCTCTATAAAATAGAAGAAAATTCATTTCTATCTGTTTAGAACTACTTAGAGATTCAGTATGGTAAAGAAAACACATTTATCATGAGAAACAACAAGACAGAATCAGAAATAATCTTGTTGAAATTTAAATTTCCGAAAGTGTAATTTTAAATTTATTCCAATAAAAATACCATTTAAAATAACACAATGATTCAAAAATATTTGGACCAATAAGTGACAATAATTAAGACACCTTTAATGAAAAAAAAAGCGAGGGTTGGCACAGTTATTAAGTTGTTGTTGGATACACCCACATCCCATACCAGAGTCCCTAGCTTAGAATACCAGATATGCTTCAGATTCCAAATTCCTGCTAATGCACACCTGAGATACAGCAGGGAATGGCTCAAGTATTTGGAGTTCCACCATCCATGTGGAGAAATCTGGATGAAATTCTTGCTTCAGCCTGGCCCATCCCTAGCTGTTGGTGACATTTGGGAAGTGAACCAGAAAATGGAAGGTTTCTGTCTGCCTCCCTGATTTTCAAATAAGTAAATAAAAACTGAAAATAAGCAGAGAAAATATCAGTTATTTAATTGTGTTATAGTCACCGGTTAATCACATTGATAAAGATAAAATGGTTTCTAATCAACTCAAATAAATTCAAAATGTATCAAATGTGTTCATCTAAAACCTTAAACCAAACATAAAGTACTAATAAATATTGATAACTTAAATATTATTGACGTTTAGGTAGAAAATTTGTTTCTCAGCATGGAAAATTAAAGTTAAAAAGAAAGGGAAAAGTTAATACAGTTACATATAATATATAATCACTATAAAAAAGAAAACAGAGCAAAGCATGGCAAGATATAAAAATAACTAAATGGAAGTTCATCTGCACAACCAGCAAAAAGTGTTAATATCCTCAATGTACAAACAATCTTTTCTACAAAAAAATATGATTATTCTCATAGAAAAAAAAATCACCCAACGAATAGCAACAATCCAAGATTTCTTCTAGGTTCAAGATTTGGTGATGATAATAAATAGAAACAGGGAAACTATGGAAGGCAAACTGGGTGAGATTTGCCCAAATGTATATGATTGTATTCATGTTAGTAGAATATGCACAAAGCTGAGAGTTGAGAATGCCTCTGCAGAAGGAACAATTTTACCAAAATGAGAAAAGTATTTCAGGAAAGGATGCATTTTCATATATTCACCTTGGTTGCATTTTAGCCCCTTTCTGTCCAATCTAACCAAATATTCATTATCTAAGCAATAATTTTAAACACTTTCTGGGGTATTTTTAGCAGCATCTGTAAAATCATGTCTACTTGACAGATTAGGAAACGAACGTTTCCATGGTTGTATATAATATCATGTGGCAGCATTTTGCAATTTAAATAAAAAAAAACTTTTCATGATAAATAGATACCTAGAGCTTTTGTCTGATGGAACTAGAATAAAATATGAAAATTTTCTGTTGAAACCTTGAGGGAATGGGGGTAGGGCAGATGATTTCACTGTGTGAGCAAATGAAAATGCACTGGAGTGATGACTAATGTTATTTTCTGTGTTCCTGGGAGATAACACAATTGCATTCCAGCAGCTTTAATGAGTTTTCACTTGTGATACAGTGGGTACATTTGCATGTCAACTAACAGAGACCAAAAATATATTTTATGTCATCCCTGTAGGAGGAGAAATCATTTCTGTGCTGTATAAAGTGGAAGGAAAGTATGTTCGTGGACTGCCTTCTGCATTAAAGAGAAATAATTGAGTTCAGTTAGCCTGTTCTTACACAATCCAAGAAGGAAGAACTAAGTTCAGTGTCTCCCATTTTATAACAATTCGTTTCCTCTCTGGGCTGATATGAAGCTAATAATATGATGTTAGAGACATATTTAATAAATGTATGGCAAGAAAAAATGGTAAACAATTTTAATTTGGTGCCCTACCTTTATATCTTCATTTAAATAAATGATGATTTTGAAAGTCACCATGTACCTTTCTTTTTGAACATCTTTGCAAAGTTCCATTTATGATTAACACAGTTTTTGCCCTCAGCTATAAGAGCTTAAAAGGAAGAGGACTGTGTCTCTGTTTGGAGTAAACACTTAGAGTTATAACTGCAAAGTCAATAAGAAAAACTAAAAGATTTATATAGCATCCCGTTGGTCTTTGCAATAGTTCCAGAAATGTAAGTCCCAAAACTACTTTTGGAATACTAATCTCTGTAAACTTTTTAAATAAAAAAGCACAAGGTCATCATAATTTTAATATAAACCTGATATTTGTTAATATTCTGCCATGGCATAGAATTCAGAACGAGATATACTCTTGGGTTTAATCTAAGAGGATTTAGTTATTCAAGCATTGCAAGGTCTTTTGGTTACTGTTTTCTTCCACTTCTCTGATAATTTTGCAGCAAGGATCCCAAGGTCACTGCCAAAGTTAGACTCTGGTATGTTATGAAACAGCTTTATTGTCTCCTGTTTCTTCTTTAAATATTAGATATGTCCAGCAATGGATCTCAGCTCTGCAATTGGCATCAAAAATTTGGCCAAAATCAAGTAGTCCTTGGCTCAGACTTGGAAATATTTCTGAAAAATGTTATGATGATTTATTATAAATAGAATTGCATACTATATTGTACCAGGAGAGGTCTCTATTCCAAGGAACCATCTCTCCTTAAAGTGATGCATTGCTTACTTGTGCATATAATTTTGGTTTTGATTTGGATTCATTGGGTTTTCCTAAACCAAGGCTTTAGGATATCACAAATAGCCTTCCAGTCTCCAACTTATAATTTACTTAACAATTATGTTTGCTATTATGTTAAAGTCTTGATGAACCCATTCCACGCCTGTGACTCTGCTCCATACCTGATCACCTACATTGCTATCACCTTTGGGAGAAAGCCAAACTACTAAGACCTTTCTTGACCAGGTTGACTGCACAGCTTTCTGGCCTTACCAGTGATACCAGTTGTTCATCCTTCTGATATCTCTAAATACTTTCTTCATGTCTCAAGTACTTCATTTCTCAAGATATACTTTTAAGTTGTTAACCTATCTATCTCCCCAGTCAACTCAAACACACCTTAAATTTTGGGAAAAACATGTTAGCCATCTTTTAGCTTAATGTAGCTGACACAATTGACACTTACTGGAAGCCCATTAACTAATAGTTTGAATGAATGAATGCTGTTACTTACCCCACTTTAATCAAAGTAAATCTTGAGGAATGCAGTCAAATGTGGAATTGTCTCCAGTAGTTTACATATTTCTTAAGATTTATCTATTTATTTGAGTTACACGCACACACACACACACACACAAACATAATCTTCCATCCAATGGTTCACTCCCCAAATGGCTACAACAGCCAGGGCTAGGCCAAGGCTGAAGCCAGGAGCCTGGGACTCCATCCAGGTCCACGTGTGGCAGGGGCCCAAGCACTTGGGACATCTTGTACTGCTTTCCCAGGTGCATTAGCAGAGTTCGATCAGAAGTGAGGCAGCCAAGACACGAACCTGTGCTCCTATGGGATGCTAGTATCATAGTTGGCAGGTTAACCCACTACATCACAATGCTTGCCCCTAGGAGTTTACAGATGTGATGGGGTTTTCATTTATCTGGTAGAATCAGGAGATACAAAAGAGAAGATCAAAATATCATGAGAAAAAACACATATACTCATAAATTGGCAGATTATATGCTCCAGGACTCCAGAGTAATGTCCTCACCATATAGCCACATCTATTTAGGAAAACTATAATGTTCATATCTTAAACCAAAAGTTGTACCAACTTGTCACCAAATTTCTATCACTATCTATAGTTCAATCTTACTCCATGAGTATTAATAGCATAAGCATTTCCAGTGCACTTTGCATGGATTCCAATACAATCCTATCAAGGTTGCATGTACCAATGCCATCTCACTAGTCCAAGTGATCAATTTCAGTTCACAATTGATCATACTGATAGGTCTAAGAGTCAAAGGGATCAAACAAACAAGACTAGTGTCTGCTAATACTAACTGATAGAATAAAAAATGGAGAGAACGATCCTACAAGGGAAGCGGGATACACAGCAGACTCATACAATCACAGATGTCCTAAACGTCACTCTGGCCTCAGAATCAGCCCTTAAGGCCTTCAGATATGGCTGAAGAGCCCATGAGAGTATTTTCGGCATGGAAAGCCAAGACAGTCTGGAAAAAAAAAAAAAAAAAAAAAAAAAAAACCACACCTAAATGAAAGATCTGCGAGTGAGATCCCAGTGGAAAGAACGGGGTCATCAAAGAAGGAGGTACCTTTCTCTGAAGGGAGGAGAGAACTTCCACTTTGGAAGTTATTCCTAAATATTATGTGGCGCAAATGGGAAACAAGAAATAAAAGCAAGGTATGATGCTCCATATAAACATAAATTTCTATTATTATAATTTAATGATAAAATGGATACCACACTCAGATAATTAAGCACACCAAAAAATTTATTTATCAGTAATAACATTTGATATTGTTTGTATACCTTAATTACTCAGGTAGGGGTTCAATGTTAAAAACCAGAAATGCATGGAGTATACTTTTCCTTATACTACCATCTTGTTTGTTAATAGGGACTCCCATTCCATCACTAAAATTTTATATTAGTGCTAAATTAAATTTAGTTAAATTAATGCTATTCAAATTATCACAGGATGATATAATGTCAATTATTCTCATTTTTAACATTTTTGCACCATTTTATTTAATGTATACAATCTTCATGCATTTCATCTATACAACTTGAGGAACATAGTGATACTTCCACTCTACTCTCCCTTCCTGCTTGCACTCCCAGGCTTCTTCTTCCTCTCTCTCCTATTCCAAGTCTTACTTTTTTTTTTACCAATATCTTTTTTCAGTTAATTATATACTCATCAGATTCATCCTACGCTAAGTAAAGAGTTCAACATATAGTATTAAAATTGGTTGAACTCTGTAATTAACACACAATTATTCTTAGGTGTTTAAATTTTAACTGAAAAGTGATCCCTGTTAGGAATTTGGAAAACATTATGTTGAGTGAAATAAGCCAATCCCAAAGGGACAAATACCACTTGTTCTCCTTGATAGGTGACAACTAGCTGAGCAACAAAAAGGAAACCTGTTAAAGTAAAAGGAACACTATGAGAAACGGTGACTTGATCAGCCCTCACCCTGACTGTTGATGAGCAGCTTAATATGTTATCCCTCTTAGTATTTTTTTTTGTTTGTTCTACTTAATACTTTTGGTTGAATACTGTAATCAATACACAATTCTTCTTAAGTGCTGAAACTTAACTGAAAAGTGATTGCTGTTAAATATAAGAGTGGGAATAAGAGAAGGAACAGATGTGCAATTCAGGACATGCTCAAGCTGACTTACCTCAAACAGTAGAGTTAGAAACATACCAGGGGATTCGAATTTAATCCCATCGAGGTGGCATGTACCAATGCCATCTCACTAGTCCCAGTGATCGATTTCTGTGCACAATTGATTGTAGTGATAGGACTAAGAACCAAAGGGATCACATAAACAAGAATAGTGTCTGCAAATACTAGCTGATAGAATAAAAAAGGGAGAGAATGATCCAACATGGGAAGTGAGATACACAGCAGACCCATAGAATGGCAAATGTCCTAACAGCACTCTGGCCTCAGAATCAGCCCTTAAGGCATGCGGATCTGGCTGAAATGCCCATGAGAGTATTTCAGGCATGGAAAGCCAAGACACTCTGGGGGAAAAAAAAACCTCAATGAAAGATCTCTGTGAGTGAGATACCAGTGGAAAGAATGGGTCATCAAAGAAGGAGGTACCTTTCTCTGAAGGGAGGAGAGAACTTCCACTTTGACCATGGCCTTGTCTAAAAATGATCAGAGTCAGTGAACTCAGGGGGCTTCCATAGCCTTGGCAGCTCATGACAAGAGCCTCGGGTGATTACTGAGGCCATAAACAAGAGTGTCAATTTGTTAAGTCAACAACAGGAGTCACTGTGCACTTACTCCTCATGTAGGATCTTTGTCCTTAGTGTGCTGTTCATTGAGATTTATTGCTATAACTAGTACTCAAACAGTATTTTTCACTTTATGTTTCTGTGTGGGAGCAAACTGTTGAAATCTTTACTTAATGTATGCTAAACTGATCTTCGGTATATAAAGAGAATCGACAATGAATCTTGATGTGAATGGAAGGGGAGAGGGAGTGGATAAGGGGAGGGTTGCGGGTTGGAGGGACGTTATGGGGGGGGGAAGCCATTGTAATCCATATTCTGTACTTTGGAAATTTATATTCATTAAATAAAAGTTAAAAAAAAAAAGACTGTTTCTTAACAGTAGAGATAAGACTGATAAAACCATTGCATCTCAACGTGTAAATTTGTATTCTGTAGATTACCTTTTATTTTATTTTTTAAAAAATTTATTTATTATTTGACAGGCAGCGTTACAGAGAAGCAGAGGCAGAGAGAAAGAGTTCTTCCATGCCCTGGTTCACTCTCCAAATGACCACAATGGCCAGAGCTGAGCCTATCCGAAGTCAGGAGCCAGGAGCTTCTTCTGGGTCTCCCACTTGGGTGCAGGGGTCCAAGGACTTGGACCATCTTCTACTGCTTTCCCATGCCATAACAAAGAGCTGGATTGGAAGTAGAGTAGCCAGGACTCGAACCGGAACCCATATGGTATGCCAGCACTGCAGACAGCAGCTTTACCTGCTACACCATAGCGCCAACCCTGTAGATTACCTTTTAGGTACTCTATTAGTTACCACAGATCAGGGAGAGCATATGGTATTTGTGTTTTGGGGACTAGCTTATTTCACTAAGTATAATGGTTTCCAGTTTCGTACATTTTCTTGTAAATGGCCGGATTTCATTTTTCATCACTGTGAAGTATTCCATAGTGATCATATACAATAATTTGTTTGTCCAGTCTTCAGTTGATGTGCATCTGGGTTGATTCAATATCTCAGCTATTGTGAATTGAGCTGCAATAAACATGGGGTATAGATAACTCTTTCATATGCTGATTTCATTTCCTATGGATAAATTCCCAGGAGTGGAATGACTGGGACATGTGGTATGTCTCTACTCAGATTTCTGGGGTATCCCCATACTGTCTTCCACAGTGGCTGTACCAGTTTACATTCCCACCAACAGTGGATTAGGGTGCCTTTCTCCACACATCCTCACCAGCATTTGTTGTACCATTTTCTTAGTTTATCACAGACACCAGATTAGAATGTACTGCAGCCTAGAAATAAGACCACTGTGAAAAAAGTTTCAAGTTTGAGCTCACTTAGTTATATCACAACAATCTGTGATATTTGTTTATATTTTTAAGGTTAATAACTGGTGATACTATATACTAAAGATAACTCAGAGATGGTACTGGAGAAAAAGAAGTATAATTGCCATAAGTGTTTTCTGGAAAAAAAATGGTAGTAAAAGAGAAATCCCATAGGAGACAGATTCATCTTGCTCAGAAACCTGTCACTGACTACAGTTTTAATGAACAGGAACAGAACTTGGAGAACTGAGCTTTCATTGGAAGAAGGAATGCCAAAACTTGGCTAGAGTGAAGATGGGGAAGAGCAGTCTTATGACAGGGATAGTCAGCTGGACAACTGCCTTCCACTGAGAGAAGACTGTAGTTGGTGTCTTTGTGGAGGGAGATAGAGAAAGAGGATACTCACTGATTTGAGGTTGTAAAGCAGGAGCACTGAGGGAAAGAGCATCATAATCTATAGCCCAACTTGCCCATGCCTCCTATCTAATAAAGTACCCCGGGCCCAGGGAAGGAAAGCCTCAGAAAGATCAATGGAAAAATGAGAACCGGACAAAAAGCAGAAGATGGGCTCAGTTGCCTATGGAGTAAGTCAGAAGGTTGTCAAGAATCCACACTTGGGTCCCACACTGTGGCTCAGCAGGTTAAGTCACCCTCTGCAGTGCCAGCATCCCATATGAGCGCTGGTTCTAGCCCCAGCTGCTGTGCTTCTGATTCAGCTTCCTGCTAATGCACTTGGGAAAGCAGCAGAGGATGGCCCAAGTGCTTGGGCATCTGCCCAGGTGGTAGACCTGGAGGAAGTTCCTGTCTCCTGGCTTCTGCCTGGTTCAACTCTGATCATTGTGGCTATTTGGGGAGTGAACCAATGGATGGAAGACCCCTGTCATTGTTTCCACTCTCTCTCTAACTGATTTCCAAATAAGTAAATAAATCTTTAATGAAAAAAAAAAAGAATACACACTTACCTTTCCGATGTTTCCTCCAGAACTGGACTGAAATTCCCCCAGCTATTCATTTCTTCACCATTTTCTGAAGGTTTTGTTCAAATATCGCCTTCTCAATGAGGCCTAACCTGACTACCCTATTTAAAGATATGATTTTCCTCTCCATAATGATTCCCACTTTCTATCGCTCTTCCGTGGCATTTATCACATTTTAGTATTCTCCATAATGTATTTGCTAAGTTTATTGAGTTTTTGTTGCATCCCCCTCTGCGAGTAAGGACAGATATGTTGTCATCTGCTTTGTACACTGATACAACACAAAGGTCTAGCAGTGCAAAAGAGAATCGCAGGCCTGACTTCAGACAGCTGACCTGATCCTGTCAGCTCAGTCTGGGTGTCACCAGCAACTAGAATGACACTCACAGCAGAGCTTGGGGTACTCCTATGGAACATGAACAATTTCCAAGAACATCAACCTCAAGGAAGGCCACTCTGTGGATCTGATGGATCAGGACATCAGACCATTTCATAATCATGAGAACAAAGACAAAACACAAATGTCGTTCAAGTTACAGAAATGACCCAGCATCCCCCATCATGGCTCATGTGAGTGATCACTGTTTCTTCAAAAATGACAGCTTTATCCTCACACCTCTTTTCTCTCCTTCACTGTATGATTTGTTGAGATACCCAATCAGAAAATCAAACCTGCGTTTTGAGCATATCCAACTAAGAACCCTGTCCTACTTCTTTAAACTGACCCCCGGATCCACCAATATGAGTCTGGATGCTAGAAAAGTCTTTTATAAGGCCTTATTGTAATACCTCATGGGCTAACTTCCCTGTTCTTGCTGCAATGAATATTAAATCCAAGTGGGTGAACTGCAGGGATGTTTCTGGCCTTTGACCATAGGGCACCGATGTTTAGGTACACAGTATGTTCCATTGAATGAACGTTCTCATATTCCTCCTTAAATATCACTATTATTATATCATAGCTTTTCCAGATATAAGAAATATTTTGGGCTGGCATTGTGACCAGTGGATTAAGCTACCGCCTTTGACACCTGATATGTATCTGAGCATCCATTTGAGTTCTCGATGCTTCACTTCTGATCCAGGCCCCTGCTAACATGCTTGGGAAGACAGCAGAAAGTGGCCGAAGTATTTTTCTCCTGCCACCCATGTGGGAGAACTGGATGAAGTTCCTGGCTCCTGGATTCAGCTCCAGGTCCAGCCCTGAGAGTCACAGTAATTTGGTGAGTGAACCAGCAGATGGGAGATCTCTTTGTGTGTCTCCATCTTTCTGTCACTCTGCCATTCAAAATAAATAAAATAAATCCTAAAAAGAAGTATTTCAAATCCATTCCTTTCTTCACAAAGCACATTGTTGGAGCTCTTCTGCCTTGGAGATTATACTTTCTCATCTACTGAATACAGGAAATTGTTTTTTTTTTAACTTTTATTTAATGAATATAAATTTCCAAAGTACAGAATATGGATTACAATGGCTTGCCCCCCCATAACGTCCCTCCCACCCTCAACCCTCCCCTTATCCACTCCCTCTCCCCTTCCATTCACATCAAGATTCATTGTTGATTCTCTTTATATACCGAAGATCAGTTTAGCATACATTAAGTAAAGATTTCAACAGTTTGCTCCCACACAGAAACATAAAGTGAAAAATACTGTTTGAGTACTAGTTATAGCATTAAATCTCAATGTACAGCACACTAAGGACAAAGATCCTACATGAGGAGTAAGTGCACAGTGACTCCTGTTGTTGACTTAACAAAAGGGAGGAGAGAACTTCCACTTTGACCATGGCCTTGTCTAAATATGATCAGAGTCAGTGAACTCAGGGGGCTTCCATAGCCTTGGCAGCTCATGACAAGAGCCTAGGGTGATTACTGAGGCCATAAACAAGAGTGTCAATTTGTTAAGTCAACAACAGGAAATTGGTTTTTACAATCATTTACATTCTCTTAGAAAGATGTTTCAACTTTTTGGTAGCTCATATGTGAATCTTTAAAGCAAGGTATATGCCAATTGACATACTTTATGAAGAAAGGAACCAACACCCAGGCTGGCATGTGAGCTAGGATCCTTCCACACATATGGATACTGCTGAAGATCACAAATTGAGAAGGCCTAGGAGATGCAAAATGGTGGGACAGGGAAAGTACGATTTAAAGGACAAAGGGAAATGGTTTTAATGGCAAAATTATCATTTCCGTCTTTTCAAATAATGCTCTATCTTATCAATAGTATTTTCAAAATGGATTATTGAAGTATTCAGTTGGAAAGAAGAATATTTTCACAGTACCCGTTGAACTCTTATTTTAGGGTTAATCTTGTGTGTATAAAGTTCATTGAGAATAGATCTTAGTAAAAAATAAGAATGAAAATAGGAGAGGGAGGAGGAAGAAGGGTGTAAGTTTGGGTGGGAGGGAGTGTAGGTTGGAAAGAATCACTATGTTCCTAAATTTGTATACATGAAATGCCTGAAGTTTGTATACCTTAAATTAAAAAAAAGCTTAAAAAACTATATTGTATAATTTTATTCTGAAGAAACACATTTGATGGCATAAATTATGTCAACTATTTACAATTTGGAGTCAATGAACGAATGGATGATTGAATGAACAAATGTCTGTGTTCGGAGACCATGCTTATCTAATATTACTATGGTCCAAATGACTTTATCCTCCCAAGATGCAAATGCTGAAACATAATCGCCAATGTATATCATGACACAGGGTCTTTAGAGAGGAATTAGTGCTCTTATAGAGGCCCCAGAGAGCTGCCATGCCCATAGCTGGAAGCATAACACTGTGTATTAGAAGACTGGTCTTCACCAGATAGCCAACCTACTAGCACTTTTGTCTAGGCTTCTCAGCTTCTAGAACTGAGGTAGCTAAATTTATGTTTATAAGTCACACAGTTCATGATATTTTGTTCCAGTAGCTGAACAGACTAAGGCAAATATCAATTACTAGTGTTTCAAATAATCAAGTGTGGCGTGGAACCTGGAATCATACAGTAGAAGATGCTCAAATTTTAAACCACTTTAAGGGTACATTAAAAAGAAGGACCTAATGCATCAGTGGGTCTACTTTATCTAAATATTTGCCTTATTTTCTTCTTGTATTAGGTTAGAATTTTACGTAGGTTGTTAAAAAACCTGTGAGTGTTACGTTTTCAACAGTAGATCAGTGGCTATTGCACACAAACAGGGATGAAGCCTTAAGATGCAAGGTCAGGACATTAGAAGACAACAAATGGAGCCAAATGTCCACTTGTCACAGGGAGAATTTTCTCGCAGACATATGTTTCTCAGGTTGGCCTTGACAACTCTCTGGGGATTGTGGGTTTATATCAAATAAGGCTAGATGACTACTTGGCATGAGTGACCTACAAGTTCAAGCACTGGAACTCCAGTTGGGGGAGATGACATTTTCTAGCCCTTCATTGGCCTAGAAATCTATGAGACTACAAAAAAAGAGAAAACAAAAAGTGGCACCACTTGAACAGAAGAGAAGCAATTACACTTGACACTTGACCTCATGCAATTAAGAAAAATGACTTTGAGCAGAACAGCTAGTTTTTCACTTTCCCTGGCAGTTCTCAGGTGTCTAATGGCCAGAAGGGGAGAGCTGTTACTATTTCCATTTCGCTGTGGAGTTAAAGGAAACGTTTCCTGAAAAATGAGTCCCACTCCAGTGTTGGTTTTTTTTTTTTTTTTTTTTTTTTTTTTTTTTTTTTTTTTTTTGCCTGACAGCACAGCTGGATAATTTTCCTCTTTACAGTTCTTGAATTTTATTGGACTTCATTCAAAATCACAATTTTAAATTTAGTTTTAAAGCTATAGTATAATACTTGATATGCAAAAGCAAAAATGCCAAAAGGTAACACAGTCTTTAAATGAGGTAAAGAAGCTTGGGATGAGAGAAAGGTGATTTGGTGGGGAATGGGACAACTGTTTACTGAATGACTACACCGGGCCCTGGGCTAGGCATTCTGCACACATATTTAATTTTCACTGTAGCCCTGGGAGGCCAGTAAGCCTGACTCCATTTAACACAATCATACACTGAGTTGATACCATATTTCACATGTATTGCATTATCATTATCTAATAGAAACTAGGATTTTTTAAAGTTTATTTTTATTTACCTCAAAGGCAAAGAGACAGAGGGAGGGAGAGAGAAGGAGAGAGGGAGAGATTTTTCCATCCACTGGTTCAGATGGCCAAGGGACTGGGCCATCTAAAACAATGAGCCTGGAACTCCTTCCAGGTCTCCCATGTGGGTGGCAGGGGACCAAGGACTTGGGCCATCTTCTACTGCTTTCCCAGGTACATTAGCTGGGAGTTGGATCAGAAGTGGAGCAGCCAGGAAACTCACCAGTGCCCATAACGGATGCCAGCATCACAAGTGGCTGTATAACTGCTGCACCATGACGCTGGCCCTAGAACCAGGATTTACATCGCATATCTTGAGTACAAAGCTTATGAAGCACTTAAAAGTGATGGAGTCAGTGTTTTAAATAAAGTTATTGGAACCAAACCCCTATTCAAGTGTTCCTAGAACCATAAGCAAGATATCACTGGGACTGAGCCTCACACCTTTAGGAAAAGGTTTCCTTGTCCTTCCCTAATGGAATTCATAGAATTGAGGGAGTGGTACAGCTATTCTGCAAGATTCTGATTACTGGACTCAAGGACTCATTTGCTTCTCCAACAGATAGAAACTTTGTTGGCCAGTATTGCCTAAAGGGGTTTGTTTAGGGGAATCCCAAGTCCAGACAGGGAAGTTCCAATATCTGGGGCAGAACATAACTACTATCCCAGACTTATTAAACCCCATTTGGCCACCATAAAGGTTCCCTAAAAATCAAGGTATCTCCAACCATTCCAAGGAAGGTCACAAGCACCTGACCAACCAGGAACTTGGACATGAACTGAACATGCACATCTCAGCCCCAGTTTCACCTTATCAGAACCTTCACCCCTAACTTCTCAGGGAACCTAGGAATTAAATAATAGCTGCCAAGCTTCTTGCTCTGCACTTTGCAATAAAAACCTAGTTTCTTCCACCCTGTCAATGTCAGTGATGGGCTTTCTGCACACTGGGCAAGCAGACCCATGTTTGGGGGTTCTATAGCAACACCTCCAACTAGTTTGGGGAACTTGTCTTGCAATAACAAACACCTAATAGAATAACTATTTTGGATATTTATGTGTATGTGGTGAGGGAGGTCCAAAAGTGATAGGTGAGGGGGTAGGCACTGTGGCATAGCAGGTGAAACCACCTCCTGCAGTGCTGGCATCCTATATGGGCACTGGTTTGAGTCCCAGCTGCTCCACTTCCAATCTAGCTCTCTGCTATGACCTGGGAAAGCAGTAGAAGATGGCCCAAGTCCTTGGACCCCTGCACCCACGTGGGAGACCCGGAGGAAGCTCCTGGCTCTTGGCTTTGGATGGGTGCAGCTCTGGCTTTTGCTGCTAACTGGGGAGTGAACCAGCAGATAGAAGACCTCTCTCTCTTCTTCTTCTCTCTCTCTCTCTGTGTAATTTTGACTTTCAAATAAATAAATCTTTAAAAAATAAGAAAGTGATAGGTGGGATAAAGTAGTGAATGAGAACTAAAGTTTGAAGGCCAGTATCCAAGGAAAGGCATTTCCAATTATATGGAGATCATCCAAAGGCAAAGAGCAGAGCTATGTGTCTGGCTGTGAAAATGAAACACCTTACATCTGAGTTCAAACGGAAACTGAGCAAGCACTGACAAAGTGCTCCTGAGCAATTGTAGTTCTTTTGCTTCTAATTTGAGAACGAGAAAATGTTATTGAAGCACAAAGGGCAAGGGGAAGATTTGAGAAGGAAAAGGAGCCAGTAGTGAGGCCAGATTAGGAACATTAGAAAGTGCTCTGTTCTTTGTAATGCACAGACAATAAATTATAAGGAAAAACTCATTCTGTATGTTTGATAACAATGATGATGATGATCATAGGGGCCAGGGTTATGAATGGTGGGTAAAGCCAAATCTGTGATGCCAGCATCTCTTATGGGCACCTGTTTGGGTCCTGGATGCTCCATTTCCCATCAAGCTCCCTGCTAATGTGCTTGGAAATGCAGCAGAGGATGGCCCAAGTACTTGGGCCCCTGCGCCTACGTGGGAGACCTAGAAGAAGCTCCTGGCTCCTGGCTTCAGCCTGGCCCAGCCCTGGTCATTGTGGCCATCTGGGGAGTAAACAAACAGATGGAAGACCTGTATGTTTGTGTGTGGCAGGGTGTTCTCCTTCTCTCTCTGTAACCTTTCAAATAAATAAATTTTCTTTAAAGAAAGATAATCATAAAGAAAAAAACACTTTGAATGATTGCCTAGATAAAAAATCTGACAGAATTGTTTGGCTATGTGAGTTATATGAAGAATTGTGTGTAAGGGAACTCTTGCAGCAACCATAGCTGCAGATGGCAAGGCAAGGGAGGAGTGATTAAGAAGCAGTGATTCAGCGTATGCCAGTTGGGTAGGAAGGTTGGCCCGCTAGGACACCATGGTCACATCCTTCAGAGTGTAAGTTATCTTCAGTTAAACCTGAACCATCTGGGGTGCTTTCTGACTGCAGCACTTTCTCCACTGCAAAGGAATGGGACATCAGCATAGTTAAGGCTACAAGTAGAGCAGTTAAAATGATAAAGGTTTCCATGGCTAAAGTATCAGGATTCAAGCTGAGCTTTGATGTCTCAGCTCTCAAACAGCAGGAACAGCTGGAGAAAGCAAATGGAAATTACAGAAGCCTTGTTGAGCTACAAATAAGCAGGCTCCCAACGACCTGAGGAGAGAATGTAGGGTAAGTAAACCACAAAATTTAGTGAGCTACCTTGTCTTTATTATCAGAAATAGAAACAGATTGTATTACATGGGGTTTTGCATCGCTAGGTCTTGGTTTCAATATCAGTAGAATTATAATAACGCCTTTCCTATATAGGATTATTATCAGACACAAACGAAAGTGTGTTAATATCCTCTAAAATTAAAAAGCATGTGTTAACTTGCTAATGAAAACTTGCTAATGATTCTTATGTTTTTGTTTTCATTATGGGTACCATTCCCTTTTGTTTTTTATGTAGTAATATTTACACGAGAGCTAAAATTAATTGGACAATTTCTTTAAAATTTTGGATCCCCATATGTTCAGTAAGAAAATGGTTAAAAATTTTTAAAGATGTACTTGTTTATTTGAAAGGCAGAGTTTCAGAGAGCTAGAGGAAGAGAGAGAGAAAAAAAAAGAGAGTCAGTTTTCCATCCACTGGTTTACTCCCCAAATGGCTGCAAGGGCCAGATCTGGACTGATCTGAAGCCAAGAGCCAGGAATTTCTTCTGGATCTCCTATGTGGGTGCAGGGGCCCAAACACTTGGGCTATCCTTCCCTACATTCCTAGGCCATAGCAGAGAGACGGATTGGAAGTGGAGCAGCCAGGATTGGAACCACCGCCCATATGGGATGCCAACACTGCAGGTCGAGGCTTTACCCTTGATGTCACAGCACCGGCCATGGAATTGGTTAAACCTGTAGTTGATATATCACTCAGTAAAATTTCTGTCCTTGCATGCTGACTGAGAACAAGGGAAGAGCTCAACCACAGAGAAGGAATTGTAATACACAGTGGGTGATCCAGTTATTGACAGAGGAAATGAGAAAAATTGGTGAGAACCCAAGATGCCCATGAAGGGATCTAAGCCCATGAAGATATCAAAGCCATGAAGGTATCAACGTTCATAATGGAGTGAAGAAGGGCATTCTAAGCACCAAATGTGTGTGTGTGTCTCTTGTATGTGTGTATATATGTGTGAAGGTACATCAAAAGTTCATAGAAAATGGAAGAATATTTGAAACCCACACACTTTCTCAATAATATGCATTTCCCATAAGCTTTTTCTTTTTTTAAAAGTATTAGTTTTCTTTTTTTTTGTTTTTGGTTTTTTTTTTTTTTAGATTTATATTATTCATTTGAAAGAGTTACAAAGAGAGGCAGAGACAGAGAGAGAGGTCTTCCCTCTGCTGGTTCACTCCCCAGATGGCCTCAACAGCTGGAGCTGCGCCGCGCTGATCCAAAGCCAAGAGCCAGGAGCATCCTCCGGGTCTCCCACTCGGGTGCAAGGGCCCAAGGACTTGGGCCATCCTCTGCTGCTTTCCCAGGCCATAGCAGAGAGCTGAATCGGAAGAGAAGCAGCCCAGACTAGATATGGGATGACGGTGCTTCAGGCCAGGGCTTTAACCCGCTGCGCCGCAGCGCCGGCCCCTTCCACAAGCTTTTTCAAAACCCTCTCTGTGTGTTTGTGTGTGTGTGTGTGTGTGCGCGCCCACGTGCATACATGCTTGTGTATGAAATCCTATTCGGGAATCTGCATATCAATCTGTTCTATATAAAGAAAGAAAAATCTGTGAAGGAGAATAGGTAAAAGAACATTTGACATTTTCATACATCAGTACAGAAGGGTCAATAAATTTGGAATCATTCATCTGCTCACAACTGAGCCCAGGGTCAGGAGAGCTAAAAAAAGGTCTATATCAGTCATTCAATGTGTTATGCTCAGAAAAATGTTGCACAGTATAATTACACTAAAAATCAGGGAAGTCTTTCCCAACTTCTCATTCTCACCCAAACAGATTGCCCTGTAATCTTTCATTACACTCATTACTATTATTTCATACTGTATTCATTTAATATCTGTCCTCTTCTCTCATTAACTTCTAAGTTTCTTAAAAGTAGTTATTGGGTTTGCTGAATGAACGTGCTGATTAAAATATAAAACATCAGGCAATGGACAAGAGATGTCTCCTTTGAATTGACACTTCATAGGTGAATGCATAGTCCACTAGAAAATAATCTGGAATCTAACAACGTTTACAGTGAAAATATACCATCCGCAAGTATTGTGGTTTGAATGGGATCTGGCTACCCAAACTCATGCAGATGTTTAACCCCAAAGTTTTACATTAATGGGTAATGAATCAAGGTTGGATACTATTTCTAATAATGACATATGTAAGGTGGGGCTAAGTGTATTGGGGGGAGGGTCTTTAGGACATTGGGATATGCCCTTGAAATGTAGCAACCTGAGAAGGTTGATTATATAATCAGGGCATGTTCCCTGAGCCTGTCTCTCTCTGTGCTTCCTGGCTAGCCATGTGATCTTCCCTCTGCAAATGTTCATTGTCAGACTCCTTCAGATGCCAATCTAGTGGGGCAACCTGATCTTGTACTGTAAACTTTCAAAACTGTAAGCTGACATAATCTTTCTGCCTTTCTAGGGAGTTCTTCCTGGGTATTTTTAGCTAATGTAATGCAAATCTGGCTAATACAAGTGCTAATTACTTGAATTGCAAGCATAGCCATGGGTCATGCTGTTTATCTGTCCAGAGTTTCCTAAACTTTTCTAAATAATCACTAAAGATACTTATCAAACATACATATTGCCAGGACCTGATACAGTTGAATCATAATCTTAAGATGAAGGAGCTATAAAGCTAAGTATTTATCAATCACTTCAAAAATATTCCTAGCTACAAGGAGATTTGTACAAGCCTGATCTATACTGCGCACCTCTATGTTTGGTTCATGAACATTCTGTGAGATTTACCAGAGGCATTTGTGAAGTATATAGTTTTCTAGAATGCACCTAATGCAGACTAAATGAGAATCTCTGGTAGAGGTATGTACGTGAAATCTACATAGTTTTAAAGAGAATCTTCCCCTACTGAAATGTAATAGATATAGGTCTAAACTTGAAGTTGGCAAATTTTTCCTCAAAGGGACAATTAATAAATATTGCCTTCTTTGCAAGCCACGGCGTTTAGGTTAACTAATCAAATCTGCTATTATAATGTAAAGCAACAATAGACAAAACTTAATTAATAAGTGTGGCTGTATTCCCATATAAACATATTTACAAAATCATGCCTAAGGTTATATTTAGCAAATGGGCCCTATCTTGCTGACCCCTGATCTAAACCATATCAAACCTATTTCATTGATGATAATTTCATTTTTTTTTTATTCTAAGACAACTTCAAATTTATGATATACCATCTGGGGCTGCCATTTTGGTGTAGCAGGTTAAGCTGCAGCCTGCAATGCTGGCGTCTCATATGGGCAACAGGATGAATCCCAGATGCTCCACATCCAATTCAGCTCCCTGCTAATGCCCCTGGGAAAGCAGAGAGGATGGCCTAAGTGCTTGGGCCCCTGCAATTACACAGGAGAACTGGAAGAAGCTTCTGGCTCCTGGCTCTGGCCTGACTCCCTGCCATTTGGGAGTTAACCAGCAGATGGAAGATACCTCTCTCTCTCTCTCTGATTTTCAAATTAATAAATAAATCTTTATAAAATATATACCACCTAATTTAAAAGAAGTCCTTAGGGAATGTTATGAAATACATACTCATTTATTGAAATACATCTTGAAGTTTTTACCACAACACTCAAGATTCTCAAATTATCTTGCATAGCTGTACTACTCTGAATCCACATATTCTTTCACTTTATACCCTGGAACTCACTGTTTATCATGAGTAATATCTGCTTTATTCTAATTATTCTAATTCTTCTCTTTGAATGTTACACTTACAGTGTAATTCAAATTTCACAGAACTCTTATTTCTCTTTATTTCTGTAAGTAAAAATTATTTTCTCCCTCATACTGTTCATATTAATGGGCTCAGAGATTATGTTAGGTGTCTTCCCCAATGACATTTATAAACCATTTGTCGCTCAAAATCCCCAGCTCCTGTATGTTGCAAGACATCCAATTATGTCATCCAGGGCAAGTGTTTAGCCTAGTGGTTAAGACATCAGTTAAGAATACCACATTCCTTATTAGAGTACCTTGGTTCAATTCCCTGCTCTGGCTCCTCACACTAGCTTCCTACTAATGCTGAACTCTGGGAGGCAGCAGTGATGGCTTAGGTAACTGTTCCTGGCATCAATGTGCAAGACCTGGATTGAGTTCTCAGCTCCTGACTTCAGCCCTGGACATTGCAAGCATTTGGGTAGTAAACCAACAGATGGGAGCACTCTCTCTTTCTCTCTCTCTTTCTCTCTCAAATATATATCTATATATAATTCTCATATATATTTTTCTCATATATATTATATATTATTAATATACTTATATATTTATATATATTTCTCTCATATATATATATATGCCTCTTAAATAAACTTTAAAATGTATACTACCATAATATAATCTTTGTCTTAACCATAAAGGACTCCCCATTCTTTCTTAACATTTACTGAAAAATTTCGCCCCTAAAAATTTGTATCCTTGTCAGAATTTTTACTGATTTCAGCATTCATGTCTTAGATAATTCCTCAAAAAATCTGGTATCTCTGTTCTGATTTCTTCAATTCAAATGACCTTGTTGTCCATCTAACCTCTGTGATACGTGTGTACATGGCAATTACTTAAATGTTATTACCTGAAATTTTACCTTTTTCAAAATATCAGTTGTTTGTGTTGTTATCTGCTACTTCTTAGTTTTCTCACTTCCTGTCATGCTTCAAAAACAAGTCTTCAACCACATTGAGACAAGCAATTCATTAACTGGCTTTATTCATCACCCATCATTAACATCTCTCCCCAGCATTCAGCTTCAAATCTTTGGGCACATTTGTTTTCACTCTATTACCCATTCCAACCAGTCCTGTGCAATTACTGCCCCCTCTCCCTGGAACTGCCTTCCTCCAGAGAGTCACATGGCTTGTTCACTGCATTCAGTCCTAACATCATCCAGGTCTCTGCTCAAATGTTGTATTTTCAGAAAGGCTTTTCCTAATCTTCTTAATATTAAATATGGCCCCCACATTGCCTCTCCTCTTTACTGCTTTACTTTTTTTACATAGCATTTAAAATGATCCAATATTTTATTTATTTATTTATTTATTTATTTACTTACTGTCAGCCCTCAAAGAATATAAACTTCATGAAGGCAAAGTTTTCACTTACCTTGTTTGCTATTATGCCTCCAGTTTTAGGCATCCAATAGCTATTAGATAAATGTTCATTTAATGAATTGTAAAAAGCTTCAAAATGTTGAAAATATATCTTATAATTGGTAAAAATATGGTATCACACAATGATTTAACTTTATAATAAAATGATAGGATTTTTAAAATATTTATTTTATTTATTTGAAAGACAGAGTTACAGAGAGAGGTAGAGACAGAGAGAGAGGTCTTCCATCCACTGGTTCACTCCCCAGATGGCCGCAATGACCGGAGCTGTGCTGATCCAAAGCCAGGAACCAGGATCTTCCTCCAGGTCTCCCAAGTGGGTGCAGGGGTCCAAGGACTTGGGCCATCTTCTACTGCTATCCCAGAGCACAGCAGAGAGCTGGATCGCAAGAGGATCAGCCGGGACTAGAACCGGTGCCCATATGGGATGCCAGCACTTCAGGCCAGAGCTTTAACCTGCTGCGCCACAGCAGCAGCCCAAAAATGATAGGATATTATAGATTTATTTGATAAATTAGTGAAAATGCATAGAAATTTTACAAACGCCTAAGGATAGAACCATTGAGCCATTAGCCCAAAGTATAAATAGTCATTAAAAATGCTGCAAGAATTATATTTGACATCCACGAGAAGAATTTTATTGGAGCCTGTAAAGCTAAAGACTGACAGATTCCACCAGTATATCAGGCAATTTAGTGGAAGATAGATATGTAGCATAACTGCATTATTCATGAAGACATAACATATTCATTACAAGGGAATGTGCTTCTGTAATGGCAGTCATGTTCAGCTCATCAGCTGGAGATCTTTCTGGATAACTAATAGCATGAATAAAATAGAACAAGCAGATATGTTATTTTCGTTTTCAATGTATGATTACATAATCTTTAAAGTTACCATGAAGGGGGGAAGACTCTTTTTGTCATGAATGAAGAATTTCCTTAAAGACAAGAAACAAAATGTAGAGAAAAATTGCTGTGGACAGAAACTATAAATGGAGAACTCTCTCAAAGGTCAGTGTAATCGGGCAGTTTTAATTAGTGATTTGAACGGAAGAATGTAATTGGCACTAAGGTTTTCTGGAGACAGTGAGATGCCAAACTGCTAGGGACAAAATGTAAGAAAATTACATGAGTCTGCATAAAAGGCAAAAAAATCATAGATAAGCTTCACCATGGAGAAGGGTAAGGAACGCAATTCATGCTACTTTATTTCAAGCTATGAGTTATCACATTTTTACTTTCAGAAGATGTGTAGGCCTTTGGGACCTGCTCACTAGGACCAAAAGAACGCTAGAAAATATTAGGTTTTATTAGAAAATATGTTATAATAAAACAGAAAGCAACATTCAACCAACATATAGGATTGCTCTGTGTCCACACCAGGAGCATAGTTGTTATCACATCTCTAACAAGATATAAAAGAGCTGAAGAAAAAAACCGATGAAGGCTACAGAAATGATTGATGGAAAGGAAGACTGCTATAGGAGAAACGAATCCAAATATACTAAAAGTGTGTCATTTAAGTTTGTAAGATCTTGAAGGGAGGTGGAGAAAAAGGATGTGGTCATATATACCATTTTGTAGAATATAAAAATTGGCAGTGTACCTTGAAGTATAAAAAAAATTCTAGGACAGCAAAAGGAATATTCTATTGTGAATAGCAGATAGCAAACTTACTCATTTACTTGAAGATTTAATGAGTGTCTTCCATGCACCAGGTATTCCACATTATGAAAAAATAATTTTGAAGGAATATGCCCAGCAGGGAGTGAAAATGCAGAGATGAGTTGGGCATACATTCTCCCTCCCAGAAGAAAATAGAATGTAAGTCTCCAAGGTGAGAAACATAATTTTTCTTTTTGCCACCATTACCCTAAACCACTTTCCTATTCCTGGCTTGAACAACTTAAACATAATTTTAATATAAAATATCTTCCTTCTTCAAAACTTTCTTCTCTCTGTTTCATTCTCCTGTTCCAAATAATTGCTCCTGTATAAAAGCGTTCAATATCATCCAACCTCTACTTGCTGGCTTCTATGTACTTGCACTAATTGGGTTACTGTCCTGCTCTCCAGCCTCCTATTAGACAGCTCACCCATTATCTGTTTTGATAGTGACCAGTTTTTTCCGTTCCTATATTATACTAATCTCTTTCTACCTTGGGGTATTTGTTCATATTGTTTCTATTACCTAGAATATTCTCACCTTTGCTTTTTGAATAGTTAGCTCCTTCTCATCCTTCTGATACTGGTTTGGGTGTTACCTCTTCTAGGAGCACTTCTCTGTTCATCCATAGAAACTATTTGCCCTGTACTTGTTGGCCTCATCACTGCACTGTTTTCTTCCTTCATATGACTTAAGACAATCTGTAGGTTCATCTGTTTTCATTGGGCTGTAAGTTCCTTTGAGGCCGATACACTATTCATTTTAAAAAGAAAAGTATATTTCTTTCCATTTATTTGAGAGGCAGAGAGGGGGACAGTGCTGTGGCATAGTGGATAAAGCTGCTGCCTGCAGTGCCAGCATCGCATATGGGCGCCAGTTTGAGCTCCAGCTGCTCTACTTCCGATCCAGCCCTCTGCTACGGCCTGGGAAAGCAATGGAAGATGACCAAGTCCTTGGGCCCCTGCACCCATGTGGGAGACCTGGAAGAAGCTCCTGGCTCCTGGCTTCAGATTGGCACAGCCCCGGCTGTTGCGGCCAGTTAGGGAGTGAATCACCGAATGGAAGACTTCTTTCTCTCTCACTCTCTCTCTATCTCTCTCTCTCTCTGCCTCATCTGAATGTAATTCTTTTAAATAAAATAATAAATCTTGGGGAAAAAAAGAAAGGCAGAGAGACAGAGACAGAAACACACACACACACACACACACACAGAGATCTTCCATCTACTAGTTCACTCCCTAAATGCCCGCAACAACCAAAGCTGAGTCAGGCTAAAGCCAGGAACACAGAACTCAATCTGGATTTCCCATACAGGTATCAGGGACCCAAGTATATGAACCATCAGCTGCTGCCTACCAAAGTGAGTTTTATCAGGAAGTTAGAATTGAAAGTGGAGTTGGGACTCAAACCAGGCCTCCAAGCAGGGTTTCAACAGGTGTGCGCAACACCTTTATGAATCATTATGTATCCAGAATATAGCCCCACTATGTTACACATAGTAAGTGCTTCACAAACTGGAATGAAAGAAACAAATACGTATGATACCTTCTACAAAAATAATGTAAGGCTTCTCAGCTACTTAGGAAAGACAGCATAATCCGTGGTATACCTCTTATATATTCATTTATTATGATTAATATTTCCCATAAATTACCTCTGAAGATGGGAATACAGAAAAAATGAAATTGTCATCTTATAAACCTTCATTGCTTTAAGACTTGATGAAGATTGAAAAAATGCTTCACTAACCCATAGATAAGTAACAACGATGGGTTATTAATCCTAGCCTTTGAGTTCAGTATTAGAGAAACAGTCATACTTTTACATAGTATTCTTTTAGGTTCCTACACCTTTGATACAGGTAAGAGAAGGCCACTTTATAAAAAAAGACTCATTTATTTATTTGAAAAGTAAGACAGTTACAGAGAGAGAGCAAGACAGAGAGAGAGAGAGATCTTTCTGCTGGTTCACTTCTCAGATAGCTGCAAAGGCTCGGGCTGGGTCAGGTCGAAGCTATGAGCCTAGAACTCCATCTGGGTCTCCAATGTGGGTGGCAGGAGTTCAAGTACTTGGGCTGTTTTCTGCCGCTTTTCCAGGCACTTTTTCAGGGGCTGGATAAGAAACAAAGCAGCCAGGACTCAAGTGAGCACT
The DNA here is from genome assembly GCF_964237555.1 of Oryctolagus cuniculus. Taxonomy (NCBI): domain Eukaryota; kingdom Metazoa; phylum Chordata; class Mammalia; order Lagomorpha; family Leporidae; genus Oryctolagus; species Oryctolagus cuniculus. Next base: position 119,800,769 of record NC_091453.1, on the reverse strand, counting down.
CATATGGGATGCTGGCATCACAGGTGGCAGCCTAACCCGCTGTGCCACAATACCAGCCCCAGGAAAACAGTATTTGAAGATCTCATGCTCTCATCATATTTGCTACCTTTCCTTTCAGTTTTTCATAATTTCTGCAAGATGCTTAAACATTTGTTTTTACAATAAAGGGCAAGTTTATTTAAAGATAACTGGCAAGTTAAGAGTCTAAATTCAATAGTTTTAGTTCACATCATTGTTTTTAATGAACAATCACATTAAGATTTTAAACATGCCGTTCCAGTATTACACTAAAGCAATATTCAAGTCACAGTCTGTTTATATTAGAAGGAAAGTCTCATTTCTTTGGCTTCTCAGAACATTTTCATGCCCCCTATTATGAAGCACATTTATTCAGTCATTCTGGAAATACTTATTAAGCTCATTTCTGGCCAGGTGCAATGATGGACATATCTTAGATTATTATTATATAGACATCCCACCTCTGAGGCCATTCTCCTTGAGAGCGAAGCATGTGGCTAATTCTTCCCAGTACCTCTACCTGACAGAATTCCTAACTCAGGGCTTAACACAAAGTGATTGATAAAGAAAAACTGATTGTTTTTTTTGGTGTTCAGTCAGTTGTCACCGATCAGGGAGAACATATGGTATTTGTCCCTTTGGGACTGGCTTATTTCACTCAGCATGATGTGTTCCAGATTCCTCCATTTTGTTGCAAATGACTGGATTTCGTTGTTTCTTACTGCGGTATAGTATTCTAAAGAGTACATATCCCATAATTTCTTTATCCAGTCTACCGTTGATGGGCATTTAGGTTGGTTCCAGGTCTTAGCTATTGTGAATTGAGCTGCAATAAACATTATGGTGCAGACCGCTTTTTTGTTTGCCAATTTCATTTCCTTTGGGTAAATTCCAAGGAGTGGGATGGCTGGGTTGTACGGTAGCGTTATATTCAGGTTTCTGAGGAATCTCCAGACTGACTTCCTTTGGAAATTTATATTCATTAAATAAAAGTTTAAAAAAAAGATGATAGAATATAAAAAAAAAAGAAAAACTGATTGTATCAGACTAGTCCAAGAAACCTCACATGCATTTCATTTCTGCATATTGGCTCCATACTTTATCTTTAACAATCTCATTAAAACAAGTAAAGCCACTGCTTATTAGCAATAAGTCTCACATTCACTCTAGTAAACCAAATCTAGAAACAGAATTAATGAATATGGAATCTTCACACTAACAGTATGAATTAAGGATTCAATCAAAATAACTTTATGAGGATTTATAATAATATTATTATGGCACAGCAAAATTGCTATTCTAGATAACTGCTTTATCTTGACCAAGGATGTGCACTAGGCCTCATTAAGACCATATTAACAAAATAAACTGACAGGAATAAAATGCTCTTAAATTCTTCTAATACATATTTGCATAATAGTTGTTAATGGCTCCTAAGATACTGCTGGAAACTTTCAAACACACATTCAATGATTAAAATGATCTCAAATTTGGATTTACATGATGAAATGTAACTGATCATTTGGAGAAATTAAAAACCTTAAGGTAAAATATGAGAAATTTTTGAAATGCTGAGGGGGAGATGGGAAAAGAAAGAGAGAGAGAGAGAGATCTCCCATCCAGTAGTTCACTCCCAGATGTCCATAGCAGTCAGGACTGGACCATGCTCCAATAAGGGATGCCGACAGTTGCAGGATGCAGCTTATCTCACTGCACCACAATGCCAGCCACCACAAGTGACAACTTAACTGATGCATCAAATACTCACTCCATTTTAAATGTCTATTATTATATACTTATTAAAGTCCAGATAGGCAATTTAATTACTGAAAGGTGATTTGAACAATGTGTGCTTTTTAAAAAATACAACTTAATTGATCTATATATATATATCAGTTATATATTTTTTTAATTTTATAAAGGGTGATTCTCAAATCATTCTAACACTACTGATAGTCCCCTGTTTTGGAAAATCTGATGAACAATGAGTCACAGAGACAATGTGCTATAAAAGGAAACAAAAATGTTTTCCCTTTATCTTTTAAAAATATTTTCTGTGTGATTTTCAAAAATAATTTTATCTAAACTAACATGACAAGATAATTAGCACATTAGGCAGCTTTTCGATACTACAACTAAATATCTGAGACAAGCTGCTGCTGAAGGATGAAGGCTTATTTTGGCTCATGGTTTTGGAGGTTCACAGAATATTATCAGACTGGCCCCATTAGTTGTTTAGTTGTTCCATCTTAATCATGGGAGCTTCTTACAAGCAGACTAATTCAATCAAATCACTTCCTGAAGGTCTCACCTTTAGTCACCAGAAGTGGATGAAGTTTACACTCAACCTATCTACCATTAATGTTAGTCTGGTAACCATCAACAGAAATCTTTAGGAACCAAGCCTTTAACATATGGGCCTTTGGGGGATACTCAAACTAATATCTAAACCATAGCATTTACATATAAATAGATTTCAACACAGAGACAAATTTTTGGTTAGATTGTCAGTGACAAGAGTGCCCTTCCCACCATCTGAAAATGAGTCTCAAAGGACTTGAGAAAAGTCAAGTAAACAGCTTTTGTGATGTCATGTGGTAGTCTTTGTAATCAAGGTTTTCCTATGCTATTGTAACTGATCCACACTCCAGGAATTCTATGGGTCTTGGGGGTGGTTCATGTGTTTTCTGTCGAGTCTCAATTGGAACTCTCATCTAATTGACTCCAATTAAACAATCAAAATCATCTCTCTCCTGGACCAATCATGAGAACGTCCCCCTTTTTCAGCCTATAACAACCATAGACTACCAGCCTTCAAAGCATCTCTCTACTTCAGGGACCCCTCTCCGTGTTGTCAGGAGCTTTTTGTTATGTTTTGGTTTTCCTTTAACTTCTTTCTTTATTTTTTTAAAGTATTTTTTTATTTTAAAGGCAGAGTTACAAAGAGAGGAGCAAAAAGAGAGAGAAAGAGAAAAGAGAAAGATAGAGATCTCCCTGCTGGTGCATTCAACAAATGGCCACAACAGCCAGGGCTGGGACAGGCAAAAGCCAGGAGCTTGGAACTCCAGGTGAGTCTGCATGTAGGTGGCATGAGCCCAAGCACTTGGGTCATCTTCCACTTCTCTCCCAGGCAAATCAGCAGGGATCTTGATAGTAAGTGGAGCAGCCAAGACTAGAACTGTCACCCATATGGGATGTTGGCATCCCACCATCCACTGTGCCACAATGTTGGCCAGCCCATCTGCTTTCCTTGTATAAACCACTGCTGCTTTTCACACTCTTCTTTGTCCGTGCTCTTCATTCTTTGTGGACGCAAGACACAAACCTGGCTGAGAAAAAGAATTGTGGTAACTGCAGACTTCTGCAAAATATTAATATTAAGACAATACTGATTGAAGTTTTTGTTTAGGCTATCTTTCTCTTTTAAAACTATTTATTTATTTGAAAAGCAGAGTTACAGAGAGTGAGGAGAGACAGAGACAGAGATCTTCCATCTTCTGGTTCACTCCTCAAATAGTCACCGTGGCTGGGACTGGGCCATTCTGAAGGCAGGAGCCAGAAGCTTTTTCTGGGACTCCCACATGGGTGCATGGGCCCAAACACTTAGGCTATCCTCTCTGCTTTCACAGCCGCATTCACAGGGAACTGGATTAGAAGTGGAGCAGCTGGGACTCAAACCACCACCCATATTGGATGCCAACACATCAGATGGTGGATTAACCTACTGTGACACAGTACCAGCCCTATATTTTTTAAAAAGATTTATCTATTTATTTGAAGGCAGAGTTACAGAGAGTCAGAGGCAGAGAGAGAGAGAGAGGGAGAGAGAGAGAGAGAGAGGTCTTCCAACCACTGGTTCACTCCTCAGATTACCACAATGGGCAGAGTTGCACTGATCTGAAGCCAGGAGCCAGAAGCGTCTTCCAGGTCTCCCAGACAGGTACAGGGGCCCAAGCCCTTGGGCCATCTTCTACTACTTCCCAGGAAATAGTGGAGAGTGGGATTGAAAGTAGAGCAGGCAGGATTCGAACCCGTACCCATAGAGGATGCTAGCATTGCAGGCGGCGGCCTTACCTGCTATGCCAAAGAGCCAGCCCCCTATCTTTCTCTTAATAAAATTGGTTGCTTCCCATAACCTTGATTGCTTTATCACAGCTGTAAAGTGGAGTCTTCATACTTTTCCCCCTTAAGAACTCTTAGTTCTTTCTTTTATTAAATGAAACTGCCAAACTCCAGCTGTATAGAAAATACCAAATACTCTATCTTGCATTTATTTTATGCTGTAAGAGTTTTTATTCAAAATTTATTTATCTACTTGGAATGGATATTGCAATCAATTAACTAGGGTAATGGGGTGAAGCGTCTTTTCCTTTTACTTACACAGTCCCTGGCTACTTAATATTAAATGAGTTTAATTCTAGGAAGAGTTGAGTGAGAGAGCATCCACCTATACCCAGAAACCACCTGATTAGAAATATTAAATATACAAGAATTTTAACAGATGGCATTTTTCTTAAAATGTTATGCTAGATCAATTCATAGAGGTCTGCATTTTTAAACTGACATTTAGACATTTTGTGGTAAGAACAATCAACATGAGATATACTCTCAATAATTTTATGTGCACAATAGAGTATATTAATTATAGGTACCACATTGTATAGCAGGTATCTGCCACTTATTCATCTCAAGTAACAAAAAGTTTATACCTGTCAAAGAGCAACTCCTCATTTCTCCCTCACTCAGTCTCTAGCAATCACTAATCTACCATCTGTTCCTATAAGTTGGATTATTTTAGATTCTTCATATAATCAGAATACTGCAATGCTTATCTTCCTGTGACTAATTTCACTTAAAATAATGATTTTCCTTCACTTTTTAAATACAAATTATGCTACACATAGTAGTGATGTTCGTAAAGGATTAACCAAACCATTAGCCAGTCCAGAATTATAATGGAACAGAATAGGGAAGATATCCATTTGCAGGACTCATGATGAGGATGGTTAAAAATCACTTTTCTTCTCTGTAGAAGTTAAGCAAACAAAACTCTCTCCATCACTTGAGGGACAACTCTTCTATGGAAAAAGAATGTGGAGACTATGGAAACCCTGGATAATTTCTCTGCTAAGCATGCTGTTTGGATCCAAACATCCTGAAACCACATTCCAAAACAATTTTGATACATTCAGGAGAACAAGCTATAAGTGAGATAGGTCACTGCCTTGTGGAAATTCATTTCCACACACCTTCTCCTACATTTTCAAATACTAACTTATGTGTTGTAGTGCACTTAGAGGCTTGTCTCCATCTAACATGCCATTTGTGCTTTTGATAACTGTCATTTCAAAATGACTTCCAAACCCATGCCTTTTTTCTCTTTAGCAACCTCTAGGTGGTCCTTCTCCTACTACCACAATGTGTGTTTAATTCCTCTTCTTGCACTTAACTCTAGACAGTACCTCTTTTCTCATGCTTATCAAAATCACTTGAATATTGGGAATAAATCACCACTTTCCAGGTGTGGATGAGGTGATCATGCTCTGAAGTACTATGAGGGACCACACAATATAGACAGTCCAAACCCACTTGCTTGGTTCATTTGACTCACTTCGTACAAAGACAAGCCTGTTTCAGAAGACAGCAATTTAATGACTTGCAAGTAAGCAACTGCAAGACATGGAGCCTCTTATGATGATGGGAAGCAAGATAAATCAAATAATTTAATAATTCATGACATTTCAACAGAAAGTGGGCCAATTATGGGAAGACTAAAATGAAAAAGAACATCAGGGAATTCGAGTGGTGAAAATGAGACATGACTTTTAATAATAATCATATATTGTGAATAGCTGGGCTGAATTTATGCTGACTTTCCTTTCATTTTTGTCATTTTGCAGATAGGTCCTGAGAGGTGATTTTACCAATGTTTGAGCTGTGTGATTTTGATCAAATAACCATATTTCTTTAGGCCTTAGGTTACACATCTATAAATGGAGAGAACTGTTGAAGAAATAAAGTCATGAGTTTCTATGCTTCACAACTCACATTATGGGGTTGGTGGCTGAGTGGTGTCTATAAATTGGATGTTTAACACTTTAGTAAGATATTGCTTAGTGCATTCAAGGGAAATAGTAATCAATAAATAATTAAATGGACAAGTGCCTTTAAATTATGCATGCTGGTGATCTTCTAAATAGTATTTAAATTGCTGGATTGTAGAAATAGGAAGATGGTGTGTCTGGTGCTGTGGCTCAACAGATTAAGCCACCACCCACAGTGCCAGCTTCCAATCCATCTCACTGCTAATGTTCCTGGAAAAGCAGTGGAAGATGGCGAAACTCCTTGAGTCCCTGCACCCACTTGGGAGACCTGGAAGAAGCTCCTGGCTCCTGGCTCCTGGCTTCAGCCTGGCCCATTCCTGACCATTGTGGACATTTAGGGAGTGAAACAGCAAATAGAAGGTATCTCCATCTCTGTCTCTCTCTCTCTCTCTAATTCTGATTTTCAAATAAAATATATCTTTAGAAAAAGAAATATGAAGATGGCTAAAATATCATCCCAGGCCCCATCTGTCTTATTCACGATTCTATTTTGGATTCTGATCTACATGTTTCCCACTTTTCTTTCACCTATATCCTGTTATTTTTTAAAAGATTTATTTATTTATTTATTTGACAGGTAGTTACAGACAGTGAGAGAGAGAGAGAAAGAAAGGTCTTCCTTCTGTTGGTTCACTCCCCCAAATGGCTGCTACGGCCAGCACTGTGCCGATCCGAAGCCAGGAGCCAGAAGCTTCCTCCTGGTCTCCCATGCCGGTGCAGGGGCCCAAGCACCTGGGCCATCCTCCACTGCCCTCCTAGGCCACAGCAGAGAGCTGCACTGGAAGAGGAGCAACTAGGACTAGAACTGGTGCCATATGGGATGCTGGCACCACAGGTGGAGGATTAACCTAGTGCGCCATGGCGCCGGCTCCTATATCTTGTTATTTTATTGTATACCTTTTAGTTGGTATGAATTCTTGCTGGAACAGGACCCAATGTTAATAAATAAAGAGATCATGGCCGGCGCCGCGGCTCACTAGGCTAATCCTCCGTCTAGCGGCACCGGCACACCGGGTTCTAGTCCCGGTCGGGGCGCCGGATTCTGTCCCGGTTGCCCCTCTTCCAGGCCAGCTCTCTGCTGTGGCCAGGGAGTGCAGTGGAGGATGGCCCAAGTGCTTGGGCCCTGCACCCCATGGGAGACCAGGAAAAGCACCTGGCTCCTGGCTCCTGGCTCCTGCCATCGGATCAGCGCGGTGCGCCGGCCGCAGCGCGCCGGCCGCGGCGGCCATTGGAGGGTGAACCAACGGCAAAGGAAGACCTTTCTCTCTGTCTCTCTCACTGTCCACTCTGCCTGTCAAAAAAAAAAAAAAAGATCATTTAGTTTGTATATACACGCATAGACACGTAAGGTAGCCCTTACTCTTGTAGATAACTTTCAGGGACAGAAACACGTTAACAATTGCAGCAGAAAGTGATACACATTGCAATTCTCGACTGTGTTTGAAGCTTAGGGAGGAAGATAACTCATTTTGAGATTTGGGATCACCTGTTCGGGACTTTCCAAAACAGGTGATATTTGAATTGGAGACTTGATGAATGAGTACGTATTTATCAGGTTAGGCAAGATATGCTACTCAGAAAACAAAAACAGGCAGAAAAATGCCCAAGGAGTGAGAAATTGTACCATATGTGTAAAGGAGTCATAAAGGAGCAAGGCTCTAAGTGTGGTAGTCTGATGGCTGGGGCATGGTGAGAGGAGGAGGAAGAGAATGCGGAATACAACCATTAATCAAAGTAAATCATGCCATTTTCAAGACAGTAAACCCAGTCATTCATCTTCAGTCGTCATTAGGTATATTCTAGTGGCAGTCCTGTGTCTACCTGGACCTGTGCCCTAACATAGTGCATTCTCCATCAAAGTAATTATCTGAAATGCAAGTTTCTTTGGTTGTTTAGCCACAAAATTCTCAGATTTCCAGCAAGAATCTTGAGATTTCCAAATGAAATGTGTTTTCATAGAAAAATAGGTAAAGGTTTTGGTGAGGACATTCTAAAGACTTCTGGGCATAGATGAAACACCTTTCAGCCAGTGAAAATACAAAGATTTCCTTTCACGACACAGATGTGGGTAAAAAAAACTGTCACAGGAGCTAGGATGAAAAAACTTGCTTACTTGCACAAATACTTCTTTTTATACTAAATCAAAATGGTCTTTCAGTACTTCAAGTGTACACACCAAGGTCAATCACAGGTGAGTGGGATATTCTTTTCTGTGTTCATTAATAACATTTTAACCCAAATTTCTCCCATGAAAAGCATCACAGTGATAACGTGGTACATACTGCATGCTTCTCTGCCTTAAATTATTAGTGGCCTACAGTTTGACTTCACATAGCAAAGAAGGATGATTTATCTCCAATGATTTACCTTTAAAATGAAATTCAAACTAACACTAGGGAAATGTCTGGTTCACCTGCTGCCTACAGAACAGACTGCCTAAGCGACAGTCAGTATAGAATCTGGTAAATTCTGGACTATGAATGGTCAGTATGAGTGTCTTAGAATCCAACTGGACTCTTACATATGGTCAACTTCTATGTTTACAAATGTATTTCTTCCGTGAAGAATGGCACATTAGATATGGTTATAGCGTTTATAACCAAATAAGCTGTGTCAGGGCTGGTCTTATGGTGCAGTATAACAGCAACAGCAGCATCCCATATCAGAGTGCCATTTCAAGTCCCTACTGTTCTAATTCCAATCCATCTCACTACTAATGTGCTTTGGAATGCAGCAGTTAATGGCCCAAACACTTGGAAACTTGCCAACTATATAGGCGTTCTGGATGGAGTTCCTGGCTCCTGGCTTCAGCTTGGCACAACCCCGGCTTTGTGGCCATTTTGGGAGTGAACTACTTATTGGGAGATCTCTATTTCTCTCTTTATCTCTCATTCTGTCACTCTACATTTCAAATAAATAGTTTTAAAAATGATAAGTCGGGGGCCGGCGCTGTGATTTATCAGGTAAAGCTGCCGCCTGCAGTGCTGATATCCCATATGGCCACTGGTTCTAGGCCAGGCTGTTCCACTTCCTATCCAACTCTCTGCCATGGCCTGGGAAAGCAGTAGAAGATGGTCAAGTGTGGGAGGCCCAGATGAAATTCCTGGCTACTGGCTTTGGAATGGCCCAGTTCTGGCCGTAACTGATTAAACCACTGCTTGCAACATCAGCATCCCATATGGATACCGGTTTGACACCTGGCTGCTCCATTTCCAGTCCACCTCCTTGCAAATATGCCTGGGAAAGCAGTGGAAGATGGCCCAAATCCTTGGGGCCCTGGACCAATGTGTGAGACCCAGATGAAGCTCCCAGTTCCTGGCTTTGGCCTAGACCAGAACCAGCAGTTGTAGCCATTTGGGGAGTGAAGCAGCGGATGGAAGATTTTCTCTCTCTTTCATCTCTGCCTTTCAAATAATAAATAAATACATCATAAAAAGATTTTCTTAAAAAATGTTAGAACATTTGTCTCCCCAAATCCTAGCCCTATCATTGGCCCAGCCCCAGCCATGGTTGGCATTTGAGGGATGAATCAGTGAATGAGAGCTCTCTCTTTATTTCTCTGCTTCAAAAGTACTTTTAAAAAATAAGACTTGAATATAACCCTACCATACAACCCAGCCATTCCACTCCTTGGAATTTACCCAAAGGAAATTAAATTGGCAAACAAAAAAGTGGGCTGCACCTTAATATTTATTGCAGCTCAATTCGCAATAGCTAAGACCTGGAATCAACCTAAATGCCCATCAACAGCAGACTGGATAAAGAAGTTATGGAACATGTGCTCTATAGAATACTATACCGCAGTAAAAAAAAATGAAATTCAGTCATTTGCAACAAAATGGAGGAATCTGGAAAACATCATGCTGAGTGAAATAAGCCAGTCCCAAAGGGACAAATATCATATGTTCTCCCTGTTCAGCGACAACTAACCGAGCACCAAAAAGGAAACCTGTTGAAGTGAAATGGACACTATGAGAAACAGCGACTTGATCAGCCCTTGCCTGACTGTCGATGAACAACTAATACTTTATCCCTTTTAGTATTATTTTTGTTCTAGTTAATACTATTGGTTGAACTCTGCAATTAACACACAATTACTCTTAGGTGTTGAAACTTAACTGAAAAGTGATCCCTGTTAAATATAAGAGTGGGAATAAGAGAGGGAGGAGATGTACAATTTGGGACATGCTCCATTGGACTTGCCCAAATGGTAGAGTTAGAAACATGCCAGGGGATTCCAATACAATCACATCAAGGTGGCATATACCAATTTCATCTCACTAGTCCAAGTGATCAATTTCTGTTCCCAATTGATCATAATGATAGGGCTAAGAGTCAAAGGGATCACATAAACAAGACTAGTGTCTGCTAATACTAACTGATAAAATAAAAAAGGGAGAGAATGATCCAACATGGGAAGCGGGATACACAGCAGATGCATAGAATCGCAGGTGTTCTAAACAGCACTCTGGCCTCAGAATCAGCCCTTAAGACATTCAGATCTGGCTGAAGAGCCCATGAGAGTATTTTAGGCATGGAAAGCCAAGACACTCTGGGGGAAAAATGACCTAATTGAAAGATCTCTGCGAGTGAGATCCCAGTGGATAGAACAGGTCATCAAAGAAGGAGGTACCTTTCTCTGAAGGGAGGAGAGAACTTCCACTTTGATTATGACCTTGTCTAAATATGATTAGAGTTGGCAAACTCAAAAGGCTTCCATTGCCTTCGCAACTCATGACAAGAGCCTAGGGTGACTACTGACATCATAAACAAGAGTGTCAAATTGCTAAGTCAACAACAGGAGTCACTGTGTACTTACTTCTCATGTGGGATCTCTGTCTTTAATGTGCAGTACATTGTGATTTAATGCTGTAACTAGTACTCAAACAGTATTTTACACTTTATGTTTCTGTGTGGATGCAAACTGATGAAATCTTTACTTAATATATGCTAAATTGATCTTCTGTATATAAAGATAATTGAAAATGAATCTTGATGTGAATGGAATGGGAGAGGGAGCAGGAGAGGGGAGGGTTGCGGATGGGAGGGAAATTGTGGGGAGGGAAAAAGCCATTGTAATCCATAAGCTGTACTTTGGAAATTTATATTCGTTAAATAAAAGTAACTAAGACTTTAAAACAAAAGTAAATGAACAGTAAAATTAAAATATAGGACTTAGGGCAGATGATTGGCACAACAGTTAAGGCATCAGTTGGGAAATCTGCATCCCATATCAGAGTACAAGGGTTCAAGACCCAACTCCACTTCTGTAATGAACACCCTAGGAGGCAGCAAGTGATGGCACAAGTACTCAGGTTCCTGCCACCTGTGTCAGAGACCTAGAACGATTTCCTTGCTCCTGTCTTTGGCCTAGTCCAAACCTGGATCGAGCAGGAATTTGGGGAGTGAATAAATAGATGGAAGATCTCTGTCCATTTTTCTGCCACTCAGCCTTTTAAATAAACAAACACAAATTAATTAACATTTAAAAAACTAATCCATGATAAACTGAAATATGTTGAGCATTATTTAAACCAGAAGGTATTTAGTGCTGTGTGTTTTCAAAATCTTAGGGATCTATGATAGAGACAGATTATTCAAACAACTAGTACATCCAAAGAGTTTACATTCTATGAACAAATATGGACACATACATACACAATTTGAACCATTGTTTATGAAGGTTTCTATAATCAAACTGGAAAAAAATGACCCTAGAATCCATATGGAATCACAACAAACCCAGAATAACTAAGAACCCTAAACAATAAAAATAAAGCTGGAGATATCACAATACAAGATTTCAAGAAATATTACAGGGCACTTACAATCTAAACAGCCTGGTACTGGCACAAAGATAGACAATGTGGAACAATGAGACAGATTAGAGACCACAGAAATTAATCCACACATCCACAACCAACTAATTGACAAACAAGCTAAAATTGCTCCCTGGAGAAAGGACAGTCTCTTCAACAAATGATGTTGGGGAAATTGGATCTCTGCATGCAAAAGCATGAAATGACTTTATAGCCTAAATAAAAATCAACTCACGATTGATCAGGGATCTAAATCTAAGACTTGATATCATCAAATTACTAGAGAAAAACATAGGGAACATGCTGGAAGACATTGTCATAGGCAAAGATTTCTTGGATAAGATCCCAGAAGCACAAGCAATAAAGGGAAAACAGACAAATATGATTTCATCAAACTGAGAAGTTTCCGCACAGCAAAGGGAACACTCCAAAAAGTAGAGATGCAATCAACACAATGGGAGAAAATAACTGCAAACTATGCATCTAATAAAGGATTAATATCCAGGATATATAAGGTGCTCAACAAACTAAACAACAGCAAAACAAATAATCCAGTTAAAAATGAGCTAAGGACATAAATAGTTATTTTCAAAGGATTTCAATAGACACATGGAAAGATCCTCAGGATTACTAGCCATTGGGGAAATGCGAATAAAAAGGCCAATGAGGTTTCACCTCACCCCAGTTAGAATGACTATCATCCAAAAATCAAAAAAATAACAAATGCTGGAGAGGATATGGGAAAAAGGTACCCTAATACACTGATGGTAAGAATGTAAACTATTACAACCATTATGGAGAAAAATATAATGATTTCTCAGAAATCTGAAAATAGATCTACCATATGATCCAGCCATTCCACTCATAGGAATTTACCCAACAAAATGAAACCAGCATATAAAAGAGTTATCTGTACCTCCATGTTTATAGCAGCTCAACTCACAAGAGCTAAGATATGGAATCAACCCAGATGTCCATCAGCTGATGACAAGATAAAGAAATTGTATATATATACATATTATATATATGATGATGAAATACTGTTCAGCAATAAAAAAGAATGGAATCCCATCTTTTGAAACAAAATGGATATAGTTGGAGACCATTATGCTTAGTGAAATAAGCATGTCGCTCCCCCTCTTCGCGGAGGAACGACACAGGACCCTGCGCTGTTCTTTTGTCTGCTCGGCCCTCCCTGGGTTTGCTGCTGGTTCTTCCCGGGTTGGCTGCCGTCCCTTCCACCTCCGTGGAAGGGCGGTTCCTCCTGGCCACTTTCCCCACTTCCGCAGGGGAGCGGCACACCGCCGGCCGGCTCTCTCGGGGGCTGCACAGGTGTTTCTTCAGATAGATGTTCCTCTTAGATGTTCCTCGTGCATGTTGTCTCTCTCCTCCTTTATAGTCCTCTTCCACCAATCCCAACTTGGCTGCCCACACGCCGAGTGCGCTGCTCTCCTCCAATCAGGAGCAGGATCAGCTCCTGGAGGTCATCACTCAAGTTGGCAAGAGGCAGCTGCGTAGAAGCTGTTTCCTCCTCTCCCAGCGCCATATTGTGGGAGAGCAGATGCATAGAATAAGTCTTAATTCCAGTAACTTAGTCTAGTCCGAGTTGCTCCCCACAGATCCCCCTTTCTTTTTATTTTTGGCGTTGATATGCACCTGTGTTCGGTGCCCCGTGGCACACACTCTGCTCTGCTTGCTAGAGTTGCCCACAGGTGCTTACAAGCCCTACCAATCAGGCAAACCGAATCCGGGTCCTCTCTTCGCCATGTTGTGAGGAGGTTTTTAGGCGCTGATGCATGCCTGTGTTCGGTGCCCTGCAGCGCATGCTCTTGCTCTGCTAGAACTGCCTGCAGGTGCTTACAAGCCCTACAATCAGGCAAACCGAATCCAAGCCTTCTCATTGCCATCTTGTGGGGAGACTTATTGATGTTAATTCCTGCCTGTCTTCGGTGACCTGCGGCGCATAAGCTGCTAGCCGCCCGCAGGTGCTCACCACCTCCCTAATCAGGCAGACCGAATCCAAGCTCTCTCATTGCCATGTTGAGGGGAGGCCTTATTTTTCCTCTATTTCTCTATCTCCAGGCATTCCTATCTCTCCCATTTTACTTCTATCTGCCAGCATTCCTATTTCTCTCATTTTACTTCTAAACTTCTGTTTCTCTTATCCCTGTGGCTTCCCGGCGCCTGCCCCGAGGCTGCTTCTCGGCGGCTTCCCGGCTCTGAGCCGCTTCAGCCCGTGCTTCTCTCATCTGCGCGGCTTCCCGGCTTCGCGCGCCCGCACCACGGCCTCGCACTAGCCCCGCGTTCCCTATCTATTCACGCCCCGTGCTCTCTCTGCACGTGGCGGCTTCCACGAGTCACACAGCACAGCTCACGTTTCCGCCACCGGTATTCAGTCCAAGTTCCCCGGGCTAACCTGGCGAATTCCAACCTGGCGGCCCACGTCTCTGCCTCTGGTTCCAGATTTTCGCCTTTTGCTCCCCGGGCTGACTTGAAGAATTCCAAGATAGCTTACGTCTCCACCTCGGCCTGCACTCGCGGCTTCATCCTCCCTAACATTTTTCTCTACCCGGTATGTTTCCCCAACTTTTCTTCCAACAACAATATTCCCCTCTCATTTCTCCCGGCTTCTCCCCACAGTCCGCATCCGAGTCCAAGCCTCCTCCAGGTTTCACTTTCGCTTTCAATCTCCTAGCTTCCCCGCCATAGTCCGCATCCGAGTCTATGAAAGCTTTCACTTTCACTTTCAATCCTAACTTCTTTCCCACAGTCCATATCCGAGTCTATGCCTAGGCTTTCAATAACTTCTTCCGGCACCTTCTCCGTCCGGCCTTCCCCCAGGCTCCCTGCTAGTCTCTCTCTCTGATATTTTCCCACTTCTTCCCGTTTCTTCCCTCCTAAGTTTCCCATCCGAGTCACGGCACCATTATGTCGCTCCCCCTCTTCATGGAGGAACGACACTAAACCCTGCCTAGGCTTCATATCCGAGTCACGGCACCATTATGTCGCTCCCCCTCTTTGCGGAGGAATGACACAGGACCCTGCGCTGTTCTTTTGTCTGCTCGGCCCTCCCTGGGTTTGCTGCTGGTTCTTCCCGGGTTGGCTGCCGTCCCTTCCACCTCCGTGGAAGGGCGGTTCCCCCTGGCCACTTTCCCCACTTTCGCAGGGGAGTGGCACACCGCCAGCCGGCTCTCTCGGGGGCTGCACAGGTGTTCCTTCAGATAGATGTTCCTCTTAGATGTTCCTCATGCATGTTGTCTCTCTCCTCCTTTATAGTCCTCTTCCACCAATCCCAACTTGGCTGCCCACACGCCGAGTGCGCTGCTCTCCTCCAATCAGGAGCAGGATCAGCTCCTGGAGGTCATCACTCAAGTTGGCAAGAGGCAGCTGCGTAGAAGCTGTTTCCTCCTCTCCCAGCGCCATATTGTGGGAGAGCAGATGCATAGAATAAGTCTTAATTCCAGTAACTTAGTCTAGTCCGAGTTGCTCCCCACAAAGCAGTCACCAACAAGACAAATATCACGTGTTTTCCCTGATTTGTGGTAAATAATATACAGAGTACAAAAAAGTAATGTATATGAGGAAAATTGACATATTGAAATTTGATTATTTTTTGTAGCCCATGTCTATATTCTTGAGGATCAGTGGTTTTTTTACTTACCACTTATTGAATTCTTTATTCATTGGAGGGTATGCTTGCAATTATAAAATAAATTGAAAATTTGTCATTGTAAAAATTAAAAGAGAAATAAAAAAGGGAGGAGGAAGGGGTGGAAGCAAGTGAGGGAGGGAGGGTAGGGAGGGAAGTATCATTATGCTCTTAAATCTGTATATGAAATACAAGGAATCTGTTCCCTTTATATAAATTAAAAATTATAAAAACAAATTAGAGAGGAGATTATGGGATTTGAGCTGCAGAACAAACATTTATTAAAAGTATTCTGGGGCTGACCCTGTGATGTAGCAGGTTAAGCCTTCACCTGTGGCACTGTCATCCCGTTTGGGTGTTGGTTTGTGTCCTGATGGCTCCTCTTCTGATCCAGCTCTCTGCTATGGCCTGGGAAAGCAGTAGAATATGGTCCAAGTGCTTCAGCCCCTGCACCCATATGGGAGACCCCAAAGAAGCTCCTGGTTCCTGGCTTCATATCAGCCCAGCTCCAGCTGTTACAGCCATCTGGGCGTGAACCAGCAGATGGAAGACTCTCTCTCTCTCTGCCTCCCTCTCTCTCTCTCTCTGCCTCTTCTCTCTCTGTGTAACTCCACCTCTCAAATAAATAAATACAATCTTTAAAAAAAAGAAAGAATAAAAATGTTTTATGGGCCAGGTTCTGTACTAGGCACTGATCACTCACAGCTAAGAACAAGACGGACATGATCCCTGAGCTTATGGAATTTATGTTAAAATCAGGACTTCAAGATTTGTTGGGGGAGATTAAGCAGCTTGGAACATTTTGATTATGTGTTTACTGTGGAATATTTACATTATATTTACATTATAAGCTACATGAGAAAGAACTTTGTCATGCACTTTATATCCTCAACAACAATAAATTTAGGCACGTACTAGGTACTTGGTAAGATTTATTAGTAAACTAATACAAAAGGTAGTTATTATTATTAATATTATTATTATCACCATTTTTTACTTATGAAGATTATACATGATCACACTGAAACAAAGTCACTAGAATTGGTCTTAGTGAACTCTTGAGATTCAATGAGGACATTGTTATTGTTCAATGCTTTTAATATACAAATTAGTGACTATTAGATTTGCATATAATTTTTGCACAAAATTTAGATATTCTTGGGAAATCATTTCCAGTGCACATTTTCTTCATATAACATATCTTTAACATCATCTTTCACCAAGCACCACACTAACTGCTGGTAATGCAATGGCAAATAAGTTCTCTATCTACCTACAAGAAGCTTCCAGTTCTCAAATTAAAGGGTTGACATCAAGAACATGGTTCAAAAGAATATATAAAACATATAAAAACAGAAAAAATAGATAGTAATATATGTATTATACAAGAATTATGTATATTATTGTTTATTTCCATGCAGTGTTTGCAATTTTCAAGTACAAAATATAAAATCACTCTATTTAAAAAATGTATAAAATTTCTTCTTCCAGACATCTGGATATAATAGAAAAGCGTATTCAAATATGTCCTAGTAGAAGTGCAGGGAAGGCTGGTTTTCAATATTCTAAAATGCAGTTTCATTATTTTGGGTAGACTCAAGATTCATCATAATGAGCTCAAGTTAATGGACCAAGTCTTTAAGTAAAGGTAACAGCATTGATTAATGAAAATGATGAAGTGGTCTTATATTTTTGCACCAGCTTGTTAAAGATGTACAAATGATGAAAATGAGGAAAAGTGCTCAGCTTTCAAAATGGCTATGTATGCAAGCTTTTCCATAACCTGTAATATGGTACAAATAATTTGTTCTGTTTTAACAGCAAATCCCAATTCAGTTACTTGAATAGGGACAGAGTATGGAGAGAATAAACACTTACTGTAATGAGCTCTATGAAATGGATTAAATTTGTGGCTGTTCAAGATTTTTGTGTATGGGGCTGGCGTTGTTGGCATAATGGGCTATGCCACCACCTGTGACACTGACATCCCATATTGGCACCAGTTCAAGTCCCAGCTGCTCCACTCAGATCCAGCTCATTACTAATGTACTGGGAGGGCAGAGGAGGATGGTCCAAGAGATTGGGCCCCTGCATCTATGTGGGAAACACAGATGGAGCTCCTGGTTCTTGGCTTCAGCCTGTCCCAACCCCTGCCATTGCAACAATTTGGGGGCCGAATCACAGATGGAGGATCTCTCTCTCTGTCTCTCCCTCTCACTCTCTGTTAACACTGCCTTTCAAATAAATATTTTAAAGAAAGAGTTTCATGCAATTGGCCTTGAGAAGTGAAGTCCAAAAGATAATATGAAGATACGGTCATGTATGATTTAAAAGAAAAACTTAAAATTTATCAACATCAGAATATTGGTGATTGAATAGGGGTGGAACTCTGTTAATCAACATTGATTGACAGTTTTATACTATGTGAAGTCAACAGATTTTTCCTATAAAGGGGCAAGATAGTAATCTTTTAGCTTTGTGGGCTTTATAGCCTCTGCCCCACGTACTCACTTCCACTATTGTAGTACAAAAGCAATCACACAAAGTACATGAATGAATGCTTGTAGCTCTATTCCAATAAAAATGATTGACAAAAATAAGCAGTGGGCCTGATTTGGCCCATGGGCTATGGTTTGCTGACAATCACTATTGTTGAAAGATATATTCGACCCTAAATGTTTCCTTTTTTCTCTTTACTTTCTCTCTCTTTATAAAGAGAAGAATTTCATGAAGATGAAGAAAATGTAAGAACAAAGACATCAAGATTATCTACTACAATATCTTTTTCACAGGGCACAAAAGTGGTTTTACTAAGTCTTGCATCTTTCCACCCAGCATAGAGCCTGGAGCCCAGTATGCATCCTATCAGTATTAGTGGAGTTTAATTGTTTGTTTCCTTCCCTAATGGTAATTAGGTGATATTTCATTTCATCTGGATCTTCTTTACTGTTCTCGCCATTGTGAAAAAAAAAAAAAAGATTTAACGAGTACACATGAAAATAGTGTGCTATATTCTGTGCCACGCATGGTAAGCAGACATCCTGCCTCAGTTGTGATATCACTTATGAAGTGACAGGATCTCTTAATAAAGGTACTATTAATTTTCTAGAATCTCTATCAAATACATTCCTTTTTTTTGGTTTTGGTTTTGTTTTTTTGACAGGCAGAGTTAGACAGTGAGAGAGAGAGGGAGACAGAGAGAAAGATCTTCCGTTGGTTTACCCCCCAAATGGCTGCTATAGCCAGCGCGCTGCGCCTATCCGAAGCCAGGAGCCAGGTGCTTCCTCCTGGTCTCCCATGCAGGTGCAGGCACCAAGTACTTGGGCCATCCTCCACTGTCTTCCCGGGCCACAGCAGAGAGCTGGACTGGAAGAGGAGCAACCGGGACAGAATCAAGCGCCCCAACCGGGACTAGAACCCGGGGTACCGGCACCGCAGGTGGAGGATTAGCCAAGTGAGCTGCGGTGCCGGCCTATCAAATATATTCTTAACATAGTTCATACACTATACTGAAGACTCTGCTGAACCATGGTTTACCTGAATAGCCTGAACCATTCCCTCTACCTAGTTAACAGTGAAATAATCCCTGGAAAGTCTTGTCAAATGGTATATGATGGATGCTTATAAAATTCATGAAAATACACATATGACAAAGTATGCATGGATTACATTTTTTTGCACCAAAACAAATGTTTCTTATATTCCCATTTCTTCATGAACTTTTTGAAGAACACTTGTATTCCTATGTCAAAGTCCATGTGAGAGTTGAAAGAAGCAAAAATTAAACAGTATATCCAAATTTTATTCAAATAGAACAAAACCTATGCTGATTCACTTACTAAAAAAATTTAACAAAATATTTTAACTAATGATAAAAACTTCAGTTAGTAGTTAGCTTCAAGTTAGTTTGAGTTCATTGCTGGGGATTTGAACAGTGACAGTTGTGATGAGAAAACAAAAACTAGACTAAAAAGGCACCATTAATACACTGCACTTATTTTGCACAGGGGCATTACTTATTGGCACACTTAAGAAAGGGGAGTTTCTTTTTTTTCTAAATGCATTCTTTAAACAGCTATTAAAGAAGATGTGAAAATAAGGTGTCAAAAACACTGTCTTACATAATGTAAAGGGGGATGAGTAAAAAATAATACTCATAAAGCACCAAATTTTAATGAAAAAAAGAAAATCTATACTAGATGCAATAAAGAGGTAAAGACTACAGAACTCAAAAGCAGAATGTGAACAATAGGCTAAGCAACTTTAAGACAGTGTAGAGACACTGAATGAGAAAATGGCAATGATGAGATTGGTTTGTAGACTTGGACAAATGCTGGTGCATGGTATTCCTGAAGAGACAAGAAATGGAAGGGAAGCAGTCTATTCAAGAATAACTTTTCTGAACTGCTGAGTAAATACCTTGGAAAATTTCATCATTCACCAAGAAAAAACAATAAAAGGCATTAATATCTAGACATTATAGGCAAAGTATTTTTGAAATACAAGCATAAAAATACCTACAATCATCTAAGCAGGAACACAGATTTATCTTCAAAGGAAAATGAATCAAGATTTTCTGAAACGTCTCATCTAAAACACAAAATAGAGAAAATGATGAGGTGATGTCTATACCCCATGGGAGACCAGGATAAGTACCTGGCTCCTGCCATCGGATCAGCACGGTGCACCGGCCACAGTGCGCCGGTCGCGGCGGCCATCACAGGGTGAACCAATGGCAAAGGAAGACCTTTCTCAATATCTCTCTCGCTCACTGTCCACTCCATTTGTAAAAAAAAAAAAAAAAAAAAAAAAAAAGGTAAAATATTGCAATCCAAGAGCTTCTTATACAACTGAAAATTTAAAACAAATGAAAATATATTATCCTGTAGAATTTATAAAATAATTTTCAGTTCTAGTAAAAGCAATTGACCTATGAAAAAAATTAAGAATTCCAGAAAGGGGAAAGAATATAATAAATTTACTGGGTAGTATTAATTAGCAAATTTAACGCATCCCTTGTAAATTTTATCACAAAGCCAATGACAAAGACAAATCTGTTTAAATATTATATTCAAAAAAGAAGACAAATGAAAGATCTCTACGAGTGAGATCCCAGTGGAAAGAACTGGCCATCAAAGAAGGAGGTATCTTTCTCTGAAGGGAGGGGAGAACTTCCACTTTGACTATGACCTTGTCTAAATATGATCAGAGTCGGTGAACTCAAAAGGCTTCCATAGCCTTGGAAACTCATGACTAGAGCCTAGGGAGATTACTGACACCATAAACAAGAGCGTCAAATTGCTAAGTCAACAACAGGAGTCACTCTGTACTTACTTCTCATGTGGGATCTGTCCTTAATGTGTTATCCAATGTGAAGTAATGCTATAACTAGTACTGAAACAGTATTTTACACTTTGTGTTTCTGTGTGGGTGCAAACTGATGAAATCTTTACTTAATATATACTAAATCAATCCTCTGTATATAAAGATAATTGAAAATGAATCTTGATGTGAATAGAATGGGAGAGGGAGAGGGAGACGGGAGGGGTGCGAGTGGGAGGGAAGTTATGGGGGGGGAGCCATTGTAATCCATATACTGTACTTTGGAAATTTATATTTACTAAATAAAAGTTCAAAAAAATTTTTCTATTTACTTGAAAGGCAGAACAAGGTGAGGGTGAGGAGAGACAAAGAGAGAGAGAGCTTCCATCCACTGGTTCACTCCCCAAATTGCTTCAATGGCTGGGGTACTCCAGGCCAGGTCTGGGCCAGACTGAAGTCAAAAGCCAGGAAATGCATTTAAGTCTCTCACATGGGTGGCAGGGGCCCACGCACTTTGGCCTTCCTCCATTTCTTTCCGAGGCACATTAGCAGGGAGCTGGGTCAGAAGTAAAGCACCCAGAACTTGAACCAAAGTGTAGATATGGGACGCTGGGTCACACATGTCCTTAATCCACAATGCCTAACCCTATTTAAATATTCTTGAAGAGCACATATAATATAAAAATGTCTGTTCTTTTATAATAATGTTGTAAACCTGTTGAAGTGAAATGGACACTATGAGAAACAGTGACTTGATCAGCTCTTGTCCTGACTCTTGATGTACAATATAATACTTTATCCATTTTAGTATTTGTTTTGTTTTGTTCTAGTACTATTGGTTGAACTCTGTAATTAATACACAATTATTCTTAGGTGCTTAAATTTTAACTGAAAAGTGATCCCTGTTAAATATAAGAGTGGGAATAATAGAGGAGGAGATGTACAATTTGGGACATGCTCAATCTGACTTGCCCCAAATGGTGGAGTTAGAAATGTGCCAGGGGGTTCCAATACAATCCCATCAAGGTTGCATGTACCAATGCCATCTCACTAGTACAAATGATCAATTTCAGTCCACAATTGATCACACTGATAGGTCTAAGAGTCAAAGGGATCACATAAACAAGTCTAGTGTCTGCTAATACTAGCTGATAGAATCAAAAAGGGAGAGAACGATCCATCATGGAAAGTGGGATACACAGCAGACTCATAGAATGGCAGATGTCCTAAATAGCACTCTGGCCTCAGAATCAGCACTTAAGGCATTCGGATCTGGCTGAAGAGCCCATGAAAGTATTTTAGGCATGGAAAGCCAAGACACTCTGGCAAAAAAAAAAAAAAAAAGGCAACTAAATGAAAGATCTCTGTGAGTGAGATCCCAGTGGAAAGAATGGGGCCATCAAAGAAGGAGTTACCTTTCTCTAAATGCAGGGAGGAGAGAACTTCCACTTTGACTATGACCCTGTCGGAATAAGATCAAAAGGCTTCCATAGCCTTGGCAACTCATGACTAGAGCCTAGCGAGTTTACTGACACCATAAACAAGAGCGTCAAATTGTTAAGTCAACAACAGGAGTCACTCCAGGGTGCAAATCGGAGGGAAATTATGGTGGGGGGAAAGCCATTTTAATCCATAAACTGTACTTTGGAAATGTATATTTACTCAATAAAAAAAATAAAAAATAATAAAAAAAAACTGGTTCTAATATTCTGGATTCTAGTTACCTAGGTACTTGGTTTGAGAATCTTGTTATTGATGAAAATTCAGTTAAATGAAATATGCTGTTTTTGCTTGGTTTTTCCTTTGAGTCCTCTACTGGCTCATACTGCTCTACCCAGATATTGAATTATGGATATTTTAAGACTTGGTCTTAACCTCTTTCTCTTTATACTATTTGCATATACAATTTTGTCTACAATCACAGCATTTATATATTAAAAATATTGAGTTCCTATGATGAAATAATGATAAATTTGACTATTACATATAAGAACTTATTTTTCTTTGAAAGACTTCACTAACTGTGGGGAGCAACTGGGAGCAACTCGGACTAGACTAAGTTACTGGAATTAAGACTTATTCTATGCATCTGCTCTCCCACAATATGGCGCTGGGAGAGGAGGAAACAGCTTCTACACAGCTGCCTCCAGTTCAACCAATAAACTGTAGGACCTGCTCCTGATTGGAGGAGAGCAGCGTACTCAGTGTGTGGGTAGCAGAGTTGGGATTGGTGGAAGAGGACTATAAAGGAGGAGAGAGACAACATGCACCAGGAACATCTAAGGGGAACATCTATCTGAAGGAACACCTGTGCAGCCCCTGAGAGAGCCGGCCGGCGGTGTGCTGCTCCCCTGCGGAAGTGGGGAAGGTGGCAGGGGGAACCGCCCTTCCACGGAGGTGGAGGGACGGTAGCCAACCCGGGAAGAACCAGCAGCAAACCCGGGAAGGGCCGAGCAGACAAAAGAACAGCGCAGGGTCCTGTGTCGTTCCTCCACGAAGAGGGGGAGAGACAACTAACTACCAGGAGATATGTATGATTCATTTAGTAAATGAAGAATTGACATACAGGATATAAATAAATCAAGTCAATAAATGGAGCCAGTGCTGTGGCACAGTAGGTTAAATCCCCAGTATGCAGCGCCGGCATCCAATATGGGCGCTGGTTTGAGTCCTGGCTGCTCCACTTCAGACCCAATTCTCTGCTATGGCTTGGAAAGCAATAGAAGATGGCCCAAGTCCTTGGGCCCCTGCACCTACGTGGGAGAACTGGAAGAAACTCCAGGCTCCTGGCTTTGGATCGGCGCAGCTGCAGCCCTTGCAGACAACTGGAGAGTAAACCAGTGGATGGAAGACTCTCTCTCTCTCTCTCTCTCTCTCTCTCTCTCTCTGCCTCTCCTTCTCTCTCTGTGTAACACTGACTTTCAAATAAATAAATAAATCTTTAAAAATAAATTGATTCAATAATAAAATGAGCGACAGTTCAAGAGAAGAAAAAATGGGCCAAAAATGTAAACCAAAGAGTAGAAATTTTAATAAAGGAATGGATAATAAGTTGAGGTACATCCACAATATACAGGGATATGAAGAAATTGTTCAAGAATGACATTGTACATGCTAACATCGTTTGTTTCCAAGATATGTGATATATGACAGGGGTCTCCAGAAAGTTCATGTCAAAATAAAATTTAAAGGTAATGCACATTTTTGTGAACTTTTTGAATATCCCTTTTATATAATATATTGTGACTTTGCATTAAAAATTTCTCACAGAAAAGAAATCCATGTGTTTTTTACATTGTGTGTGTATGTGTGTGTTTATAATTTGACATCAGAACCCTCCATGGCTACCAAACTCCTCAGATGATGAAATTTCTTATAGAAAATAGTTTAGTATTTACATATTTTCTCTGACATATTTTAAATCACTCCAGATTACTTATAAATGCTGTGTAAATGGTATGTAAATCGCTGTTACACTGTATGTTTAGAAATGATAAAGGAAAAAAGTCTATAAATGTTCATTACAGATGGCTTTTTTTGTCTGAATATTTCCTATCCCATGTTGCTTGAATCCGTGGATGCAGAACCCATAGATATGCAGGGTCAACTGTATGCATATAAAACTCTGTAAGCATCATTCTCGTAGTCTTACAATTTATTTCTTGATTGAGCCAATAACACTGTTATTCTTTTTCTTGTGGTTCTTGCTTCCTAGCATAACTTTATGCCCCCTCTTTCAGTCCATATTTCTTAGGTCAAAACTCACCTCCTCAGCTTTCCTCTGGCAACCTAAAATAAAGTATTAACCCACTTAACCACTATTGTTTCCTGTTCTGCCTTTGTAGCACTCACGTTTAAGATTTTTTTTTTTAAATTGTGTTTTTTTTTCCTCCTGAGTAGGAGTTCGCAGAAAATCCCGGCTTAGTTTAAACCTCTAACAATCCCACGTGTAACCAAGCTTCAGAAGACCAGTGCTTTGTCCCTTCTGTCTTTCTTCTCCAGATAAGCAGCCTCACCTTCTTCCATTATCTCAGAAAATCATTCTACTCGGAGTAGTCCTCAGGGTTTTTTTTTTTTTTATTACTCTTAGATTTTTACATCTCAAAACCGAGTAGATTGTAAATTACCATTGAGCAAAGTGAAGATACTGTCTCATTTTAGACACCATACTCTCATTTCTGCAGCCAAAGATAGTATTTGTTCTTTGGAGAAATGACACAAATTATACTGTGACTCATCCTGAGTTTGCCATTGACATTAAAACCAGATGTCTTCTAAAGCGCTGCTCCCAAATGACGCCTCCCAATGTGGATGCATACATTTAGTTTTGATCTGAAGGATGTAGATTTACAACAATTTTTATTAAATTTCCTTTTTGATATATTCTGTCCAACATCTTAGCCTGACAATATATTTTTGGATTCTGATTCACTTGTCTGAAGTACTTGTTCTCCCTTATAACTTTGCATTATCCCTGAATTTGATGAGCGAATGCCCAAATATTTTATCTAAGTCACTGGTAATAATAAAATAACTAGGATAGGGCCTGTGTTAGAGTCCTGTAACATACAATTAGATATTTCTGTCCTGTGATGTTACAGTAAAAACAGGTATAATTCTATCATTTAGAAATCCAGGTATGACTATAATTCTTCATGTGATCTACACTGTTAGAAATCTGTTCTGAATGACATGATAAGGCTCATATGTATTTTCTTTGCTGTAGCTCTTGAAATATATAATAATAAAAATATTTTTCATAACCTTTATAGATATTGGGTTCTTACTATGGGCTACACAATATCTTAAGTATTTTTTAGGAAATATCATCATTAATGCTTTCTAAAACCTGAAAGATAACCATGTATTCAAGTTTTCAAGTCAAAAAATTTGAAGCTAATTGAGAAGAAACTACAAATACTCTGAAATAACATTGCTGTGAAATCATTGACGTTTTCATGGCATATAAATTAAAATTAATAATATTTTGCAGGGCCTGCACTGTGGCACAGCAGGTTAACGCTGTGATCAGAAGTGCCTGCATCCCATATGGGCACCGGTTCAACACCTGGCTGCTCTACTTCCAATCCAGCTCTCTGTTGTGGCCTGGTAATGCAGTAAAAAGATGGCACAAGACCTTGGGCCCCTGCACCCATGTGGGAGATCCGGAAGAAGCTCCTGGCTCCTGGCTTTGGATCAGTGCAGCTCCGGCCGTTGCGGCCAATTGGGGAGTGAACCATCGGATGGAAGACTTCTCTCTCTCTCTCTGTCTCTCCTTTCTATGTATAACTCTGACTTTCAAATAAAATAAATAAATCTTTAAAAAATAATATTTTCCATTTAACATACTGTAAACATAATTTGAAAATAAAAGAATGCTTCCTGAAATAACAGTTATTCCTATTTAAATATTCAATTGTTGGGGCATAAGAACATGAAGCATATGGAATAAGTTAGAAGAGACATGATTGACTCATTCTAAGGAAATTTTTTATCATTTGTAAAAGTCCATAAAAAAAACCAACACTCAACTATCTCAGGAGTTCTAGCAAGTAATCTACACCCCATTCCAATTTAATGCTTATAATACCATGAAGCAGATGTTCTTTTCTCATGAGACTTCAGTGTAAATTTTATCTCCTCTTGATATTTACTGTCACCAACTCAAAATTTTTAAAGGGTACCCTCTCTGTCATCAGCCATCCATGGCTTATCGGTCAATGCAAAGCAGAAGTAGGGAAGCTCCATTTGGGATGTGAGAATGTGAGGACTGCACCATGTGGAGCTAACAAGAATTGTCCTTGAAGAGCATGAAAATGTAGAAATACCACTTTCCTAAAACCTTGTTTTATTAACCTTTATCAAATGCTGAGAAACTGGAACTTGATGGAATTTTTTAACTTCCCTGTCAGCAGCAAAAGGGTAATGCTTGTTGTGATTGCTGTTTGGCAAAACCTGGCCTCTCTTTCCAAAAGGTCTCAAATTAACTTCATTCACAACGGATTTTAAAGCACAATGATTAGGACTTTTTTTTTTAAGTTGGAATTTGTGTCATCCGTGAGGATGATTTTTTGATCTTGACATAGAACAATTGATGAATGTTGGTCAATAGCTGGCTCACTGTTTATTACTGTTGAGTTAATGCAGAAAGTAGCAGGGAGGTCATGCAATGCAACTGAATTGAAAGAATACCATGCAGTTGAAATGAAAATGATGAAATTCCACTTTTCTCTTGTATTGATTCATTGGAAAAGAAAAAAAACTACATTCACTCATGACATGCATTGAGTAGCCACCCTGATGTTGTGTTAGACTGGTGAGGATGGTTAAGATTATGATGATGAATGAAATATGCTATTTGCTTGTATACATTGTATATTGAGGAAGACAAATATGGAAATGTACAATTCCAATAAAACATTGCAAATATTCTAATACAAATATGAATAGGACTAAAGGAGTAAGCAACTCTGCTGGGACTGATGGGTAGGACGCTTCAAAAGGGGGATACGACATTTGATCTTCTTTTTTATTTTTGTGACAGGCAGAGTTAGACAGTGAGAGAGAGAGAGAGAAAGGTCTTCCTTCTGTTGGTTAACTCCCTAATGGCCGCTACAGCCAGGAGCCAGGTGCTTCTCCTGGTCTCCCATGCAGGTGCAGGGCCCAAGCAGTTGGGCCATCCTCCACTGCACTCCCGGGCCACAGCAGAGAGCTGGCCTGGAAGAGGGGCAACCGGGACAGAATCCGGTGCCCCAACGGGGACTAGAACCCCGGGGTGCCTGCGCCGCAGGCAGAGGATTAGCCTAGTGAGCTGGAGCGATGGCGGTTTTTTTTTTTTTTTTTTTTTTAGGCATTTGCTCTTAACTTTGAAAAATGAGTAAGCTTTCATCACTCACCAAACCTAGATGGGGAAGGAAGAGAAAATTCTTTAAAGAAGAAGGAAAGACATCTAGCCTTGTTTGACTTGTTCATCAGGTATGTGGAGGAGAGTAAACACTGCATTAACTATAGTTGTAAACGAGGATAATGTGGAAAGGTGGCCACATACTTCAGAGATGAAAGGAAAGCGAAAGCACCAAGGGATTTGGGAAGATCAGGACGTAATAAAATGAGAACATGCTTTGAAATATGCAAGTAGAATTTTTTGAGGATAAAAACACTCCAATTGTCATTTAATGAAAGGAAGTAATTGACCAAGCAATCAGATTAAGCTCAGCACGTCATGTTTGCAGTTAGGTTAGAATATGAGTTGATGCTCATGTAGGCCCTTATGGAAGCCGATTGAAGAGGAGACGAGAGATTTTAAGTGATGATTAATTATGTAGAAAGACCGCATATTAGAGATGAGCACTACTAGCCGGCACCGCAGCTCAATAGGCTAATCCTCCACCTTGCGGCGCCAGCACACCGGGTTCTAGTCCCGGTCGGGGCGCCGGATTCTGTCCCGGTTGCCCCTCTTCCAGGCCAGCTCTCTGCTATGGCCCGGGAGCGCAGTGGAGGATGGCCCTAGTGCTTGGGCCCTGCACCCCATGGGAGACCAGGATAAGTACCTGGCTCCTGCCATCGGATCAGCAGGATGTGCTGGCCGCAGCGGCCATTGGAGGGTGAACCAACGGCAAAAAGGAAGACCTTTCTCTCTGTCTGTCTCTCTCACTATCCACTCTGCCTGAAAAAAAAAAAAAAAAAAAGATGAGCACTACTGACACTTAAATTAATCATAAGCCACATACAGGCATTTACAAGTATTATGAACTATCTAAGGGCAGCAGAAGGCCTAGATGCTGAGTACAGGTACCCGAAGATATGTGTATCCTCACAACAAACAGAGATCAGTAGTCATAGATTAGCAACAGCTTACATAAGACACACTAGATCTTGGAAAACAAAGAAAAAAAGAAGCAAGAAGGAACTTATTTTAATTGCGTATTTACTTATATTAATTTTATCAAATGTCTATTAAATGTCTAAATGCAGTGCAAGACACTCTACACAAATTCCCCAATTCAGTTCCAGAATGAGTATTGGGCAAAAACACATGCCATCATTGCTCTCATTTTACAAACGAGGATGTTAAACAGTGGAGAAGTTAAATTTCTTGTTCAAGATCAAATTACTTTCAGGGATGAAGCTTTAAGTTGCTATGGAATTTCAAAGCCTTTACTCCAAAGTACTGTGTTAGACACTAATGTATATTTCACTGCTACAAGCTTAGGCTTAGCCACAATCATCTCACATCTGCCTTGTTGCAACAAAATGCTGCTCCACAGCCCTATATGGTCCAAAGTATATTGTGATCTTTTCTTGCAAAGATTTATTGATTTATTTTAAAGGCAGAATTACAGAGAGAGAGGTAGAAACAGAGAGATCTTCCATCCTCTGGTTTACTCCCCAAGTTGGTACAATGGCCAGGGTTGAGACAGGCCAAAACCAGGAGCCAGGAGCTTTATCCGGATCTCCAACATGGGTGGCAGGAGTCCAAACATTTGGACCATCTTCTGTTGCCTTTCCCAGCCATTAGCAGGGAGCTGGATCAGAAGTGGAGCGGCCAGGACATGAACTGGCACCCATATGGGATATTGGCCTCACAGGTGGTGGCTTTACCTGCTATGCCACAACACCAGTTCTTGTAGTGAACTTTTTTTAAAAAATTTAAATCAAACCACATCACTATCATGCATCAAACCAACCAAAGGCTTTTGTTGCACATAAAATAAAACTAAAGTCATTCCCCTGTAGGCCCCTATACCACCTCTTCTCTCTCAGTCTCTCCGGTCTCCATTGTTTATCTTCATTCTGCTCTCTCACTTTACTCAAGTTTTATTAGCCTCTTCTGCTATTCCTCAGAACACTATTTTTGTTCTTATAAGGTGTCTTCAAATGGATAAGAAAAATGCAGTAATATATACACAATAGAATATTCTTCAGCCATAAAGACATGACATCCCATTATTTGAAATGAAATAGAGAGAACTGGGAGACATCAAGTTAAGAGAAATAAGCCTGATACAGAAAGACAAATACTACATGCTTTCCTTCATATGTAGAAGCTAAAAAACTCAGTCTGAGTACAGAATAGTGATTACTAGAATCTGGGAGAGGAAAAAAGGGGATAGAGGAATTTGGATAACGGGTACCAAATCAGACAGATAGAAAGAGTAAGTCCCACATTTTACACAGCCTAGTGAGGAGACTAGAGTTCACAGTAACCTAGTAAATAGTGTATGAAAAATGAGGGGGGCCGGCGCCGTGGCTCACTGGGCTAATCCTCCACCTTGCGGTTCTAGTCCCAGTCGGGGCGCCGGATTCTGTCCCGGTTGCCCCTCTTCCAGGCCAGCTCTCTGCTGTGGCCCGGGAGTACAGTGGAGGATGGCCCAAGTACTTGGGCCCTGCAGCCCATGGGAGACCAGGAGAAGCACCTGGCTCTTGCCATCGGATCGGTGGCCATTGGAGGGTGAACCAATGGCAAAGGAAGACCTTTCTCTCTCTCTCTCTCTCTCTCTCTCTCTCTCTCACTATCCACTCTGCCTGTCCAAAAATAAAAAAGAAATAAAAAAAAAAAAGAAAAATGAGGGAAAGGACTCCATCACAGAGTAATGTCAAATAAAGGGAAATGTTGATTACCCTGATTTGAGCAGTCTACTTTGTAAACATCAATTGAAATTTCACAGTGTCCCTTATATATGAAAATTTATTGCTTATAAAATTTCATTTTAATTCACAGAAGTGGATGCCATGAAAAACCCACATGGTTTGAAAAAAAAATTGTGTCAGCATAAACTTGTGTTTTAACCTAATTTTTCCATGAGCCTTTAGATTTACACTCATACTTCGTGATGTTACTACTTGCTATTCTTTCTATGCAAAATGCTTTTTGTCAGTGTGGGCATTTGGCATATTGGTCCAAATGACATTTGGTACTCCCAAATCCCATATTGGAGTGCCTGTGCTGGAGTCCTCACTCGGCTGTCCTCATGGACCCCTGCACTGAGTTCCCCACTCCTAGCTTTGGCCTGGCCCACGATCAACTATTGAAGACATTTAATGATTGAACCAGTGGATGGGAGATCTCTCTCTCTTTCTCTCCTCTCTCTCTCTCTCTCTCTCTGTGTGTGTGTGTGTGCATTTCAAATAAACAAAAAGCATTTTAAAAAACATTGAAAATGTTATTTAATGTCTTCACCTAGCTGATTCTACCTCATTGTTTAGGTCTTAATTCAAACACCAACTGCTCTGAAAAGATTTCCCTACATACCCTAGCTAAAAGCATTGTCTTTGCCTTAATCCACTTCACCTTCCTTCACCCATGTAAATGTAAATCACAGAACCTAAGAATTTATGTTCTTCATTGTAAGCTCAGAATGTAAAAAGGTCTGACATATACTAGGCATTTCAGAAGACATTTGTTTCCTGAAATATTAATATCTTTGTAAAATACCATACTTGTATGCCTATTAACTCTCTCTCTCTCTCTGAGACACACATGAAGGTACTTCAAAAAGCTCATGGAAAATCAAATAGAAAGATAATCTTTTTGGGGTACAACACTATTTAAATTCTTGTATTTTTTCATAATGTCCATTTTTCATAAACTTTTGAAAACCCACGTATATGCATGAATTTCGAAAGTTTAGCACCACTAAAATTTATCTTTTAATTCAATTTAATTTTTGCAAGTGTTTTGAAGTACCATCATGCATATATGATATATATATGAACTTGTCATGCTGCAGAAACAAGATATACACCGCCCACATGCCAAATTTTATTTGAATGATGAGATTGATGATGTCACACATGCACCAAAGGATATGAAAAGGTTTGTTACTTGCATAATGTTTCAAACATCAGAAAGAATCAGATTCTATTATAATTCACACTTGACATTTGACTGACAACTGAAATATACCATATTTTATTTAATTTTAACTTATTTAAGTAAGCTAATCTGGCACCCTATTAGGTCTGCAGCCTGTGACCAGGAGAGATGGAGAAAATTCCATTGCTTCATTCAAGAGTGAATATTGTCTACTTTGAAAAGTGAAAAGAGTATGTTGGTCATTCTCAATGCTGTCTGTAACTCCAATGCCTAGGAATTCCAAACGCCAAAGAATGCTTTGGTGAGATTTGATTGTGTGGCTACAATATGTGCAGAGAAATGCATGAACGTTATATACACTGAGTTTCTATGAAGAAGAGAGTCCATTTGTTTTTGTTTTTTTTACTCCAAATGGTAAAAAGGAATTATTTGTAATTGTCAAGCAATATGGACAGATAATCATCACTAGCACAAAGGTCTGTAAACGCAAGTGAAGACAATTGTTGACCAAAGCATCTAATGCTAGGATGACTGTCTAAAATGTGTCCAGCTGAGTGTTAAGTCTTGTCTTTCATCACACAAGTCCTGGTTATGGAATGAAATGCAATACCTTTCATGAAAGTTCCTTAAAATGTGATGACAGGGACACCATTGCTGAAAGTGAATAATCATCCTTTAGTGTTCACTCTTGAAATTTAGGGTCTCCTCAGTTATCCCAGGGAGAGTGGGAGCATCTATGAGGGACTGAGGACAAGGAAAGCAACCCTATAATGCAGATAGGGAAAACAGAGGACTAAGCTTTTAGCACCATCCTGTAATGAGGAGGCCTCACTAGCTATCCTAAGTTTGAAGGATATTGCCTTCATAAGCCAGTCATAGCAGCCAACTGGACATGTAGAGTCATAGGATCCTGGCCTAAGAGAGCTTTTATTTACAGGAAAGCCCAGTATGTGGCTACGAATTACTACACTAAAGGCATACAGCATGGATCTGCTTCCTTACATCAGAAGTCCATAGGTAACGAATGGTAATCGTGGATGGTCTAGTGACTTCAGGAAGTGGAAAAAAAGCTTGATAAGGCCTCTACAGTAAGAGAGTCTTGGGAGAAGGGTACCCTAGCAAGAATGCCTGTTGTATGTCAATTTAGATAGTTTCTGGAGCCTTTCATTTCAGAGAATCCATTCAAGGAGGGCCAATTATCAAGTAAAAGAATGAATGAGCTTAAATAAAATTTGTGTATGAGGAACATGTTTCTTCCAGAATTAAAAAATGTCTAAAAGATACAAGGACAATTTTCACAACATGGGCAATGAGAAAGCCATAAGCTGTTTCTTGGCAGTATCAGGACTGAAACAGTCCTAGGCTGATCAAATAATTTTCGTGAATTTAGCTGTGGCAGTGAGGCATTGTTCTAGATGTTGAGGCAATGAATAATTCTCTTCCTGTGAGTTCTTTTGTTAATTTTTTGTGTCCTGAGTAAGTGTGTCATATGCATTGTATCAGAAGAAGTTGCTATCAGTGCAGTGTCATACCACAGCATCTGGAAAAGGATAAGTATAGTTAAGATTTTGCCTGTAAAATCTATGTGAAATGCCCAGAGTAAAACGATACCCCACTGAATACTCAGGCAAAGGTCCATTATGTCTGCTTGAATGTGAAGATTAAGTACACTGCACCTAAAAGGCTCAATAAGCACTGAACCAAAAAAAATTAACCAAATACATTTCAGGACTGCAAATTATATGCCAGTTACTTATTGGATAAAGTCAGTAATTTTCATAATATTGAGTATGGAATCTTAATGAATGGCACTATAAAATCAATGTTAAAATAATCCACACTGAGGTACCCTTCATTTTTTCCAGGCTTATGAACAATTAACATTTGTCTACTAAATGCATAAACAGGATAATCATCCCTGTTCTAAGTAGATCTTACATGATGAGTTTTGATTGTTGAAGGTCCTATTTTCATTTAGATTAGGTCATTTTGTTAACTGGGAAATAATGTATTAATTATTAACTGTTTTTAACTGAGGAGGAAGATCCACAGCATCCAATTTTTTCAAGCACATTGTAAGTGTCAAAGACTAATTTTAATTTTGTTACTCAATTTGATAAAATTATCCTTGCACAAGGGGATATTTTAGAACAATGAATGCTATGGCTATGGGGAATTTGGACAAGGCAGCCTTTCCAATGGTCAAGACTAGGCATATCAGCTTGGTTTTTATACTCAGTACCTCTCCAGTTGTTTTGTTGGCTTGTATAGATGTGTAACAGGAGACAGGAAAGAAGAAATGAAGATTAAAACCTGTTGGCAGTTGCTATGTTTTGCATGCCACAACTAAATCTCATATTCAACTTTAATCCCCATTGTTGGGAATTTAGAGCTGCGGCTTAGTGGGACCCTTAGGAGCTAAGTAGGTCAGGAGAACTGTGCCCTCATGAACAGAGATGAATGGATTAATGGGTTAATGAGTCATCTTAAGAGCAGTTATTTACAAAAACCCACTTGAGTATCTCTTGTATGCATCACTATACCACATGGTGCTTTGCACCACTTGGCAATTCTACAAATTTTCCACTAGTAAGACAGCTGTCACCAAATGTTGTTCCTCAGCACCCCAGCCTCCAGGACCGCGAGTCAAATAAACTTCTTTTCTTATAAATTACTCGCTCTGTGGCATTAATTACAGCAATAGAAAATTAACTAAGACAGCTATGGAATATCAAAAATGGAATCAAAATCATTAGTACACACTACCACTCTACACGTAACACAGCCCTCTCCACATCTATACTCCAACTTCTCTTACTCACAGAAGCATCAAGCCCTCTGTCTCCTCACTACTGGGATAAAGTCCCTCCTGAAACTCCTGCCCTATTTTCCTCACCATCAGGAAACACCTAACTCCTTTCACAAGTTTTTTGTGGTGATATCTTAATAATCAACATACAAACTCCATTTTGATGTGATATTGGCTCTTAAAACAAGAGGACATTTCTGCAGAACTATCCCTGGAGATGGGACAGATAATTCTAGATCACAAGATCTTGGTTTTCATATGGCATTACTTGAAGTAGGAGATTTTGTGTTTATTTTCTCCCTTTGTTTATTCTGTCCATGTTAGCAAACTTATATTATAGCCTTTTTTCCTCTTTCATTTTTCTAGACCCAACATAAGAAATAATTTTATCTTCTTAGCTATTTTTCTTACCTGGTAAGGAAACCAGAAAGAAAACATTGGTTTGGGGAACAGAATATGGAATGGATGGGAAAGGAGCACTTTATTATAATGGGTGAGAGGTGAAGGATCTTTTTGTGCCAGAAAAGAACAGGGTAGGAATCTTGGGTTTGAAGTAGGCAGGCATACAGGTTAAAATCGATTAGGTTTGTGAGCTGGAAGACCAAGCCTTAGCCACGCCCCTGTGTGACCTCACACCCTACCTGATACCCTCACCATGCCCCCATGTGACATCATGCTTTACTTGACCATACCTGAGCACCCATCTGCCCACAAGCCACTCCTCTGTGAGCAATATATAAAAGGCAAGGAGCATCCCAAAAGGCTCTCTGCCTTTGCTTTGCTGCCAGTGATAAGTGGTGGATAGCAGCTCAAGGTGCTTGCTGCACGTGGCTTTTGGCCTGCTCTCTGCTTGGTATGGATGCTACCCTAGTTTCCAGACTGTTCCCTCTCTCCTACCTGAACTAAAGCCCTCACACCTTTCACACTAAATAAAAGCCTAAAATGTACCATGCTGCCTCATTTATGGAGGCTGATATTTAGAATTCTTCGATAAATATTAGGCAAGAACCCTCCAAGGCTTATTAATATTGGGGATTTATTAATAAGCATATGGCGATATCGTATGACACCCCAAATTTCAGTAGCATATGTGGCATCCCAGATGCCACATTTTCATATATATTTTAGGGGGCCATCTCTGTTATCAGGGTTCAATACTGACGGAGAAGAGGAGACACAAAAATAGGGTCATCTGATCATGTCCCTTTCTTTGTACTCTGATTGGCAGGGGGTGTTCCTCTTATTTTTTTGTTTGATGTTTCAAGTTTGTTGTTTTCTGCTTATCATTGATTTGTCTGAACTTGAGTTATAATCTCATGGTTTCTCAATAACTTTTGCCATGTATTGGTCCTCAAATGCTTGGTTCTACCAGGTAACTTTCTGTGTGTGTATGTGTGTGTGTGTGCGTGTGTGCGTGTGTGTGTGTGTGTGTGTGAGAGAGAGAGAGAGAGAGAGAGAGAGAACTGGGCGTATTTTATAGATGTTCCTTTCTATTGCAGTTACATTTACAAGTTTCTTACCCAAGAGATGATATAAAAGCAATATCATCAGATTTATGCACCTCTCCCCTTTGCAATGGCTGTAACTTAACAAACTGTCAGTCTTTCTCCTGAGCTCTCTCTGTATATAAGGGACCAACAACTGCTTGAGACCCAACTAATGGTAACAAGGAAAGAGTCATTCTCTATAGGCCTGAGCTGAGATACAAGATCCAGGGTTGCTTTAAGAAGGGATTTTGTCATTAAATGCCTATTCCTTAAAATTATGACTTATGTTGATTAAATCTGTATTAGAGGCTTGGTAGGGCTCCACCACTACAGCAGAAATCAACAAAGTTCATAGCACAATCCAGCCAGCTGGAACACTCACCTGCAGGCAAGAATGCCCATTAGAGAGATAAAGCCAAAGAACAGAGACCACTGGTGGTAGTGAGTAGTGTCTAGATATACTGTGCAGAGTACTAACTGTGTTAACCCACAGGGACATGATAGACACTATACCCAAAATTTGTCTTAGAAGTCAAAATTGGTACTACCTAAACCAAGAGAGTGAGAGAAGTCAGGTCTCCAAGTAGGGCCCAGAATGAATTAAGAGATCAGAGAAAGGCTATTGATATATCTTTTAGGGGTAAAAGGTAAAGTTGGGTTGAGTGTTCCCATGTATAGGCCAAGGCTTGAGTGGTTTGAACTTCACACTAACCATCAAAAAGAGAGCACCAGGGCTTTCTTATGAATGAGAAGATGAGGATGAGAAGGGTGGTTGATGATGAAACAGGGGAAATAAGAGACCAAAAGTCTTGAAACTAAAG
This sequence comes from Oryctolagus cuniculus, assembly GCF_964237555.1. NCBI lineage: Eukaryota > Metazoa > Chordata > Mammalia > Lagomorpha > Leporidae > Oryctolagus > Oryctolagus cuniculus. The sequence continues at coordinate 119,763,924 of NC_091453.1, read as the reverse complement.
AATTGTTACATTGGTGGATGGTGTGTCTGTACATGTGTGAAGGGAAGTATTTAGGTAGGAACTAGAAGTAGCCAAGGAAAAAAGTGCTTTAAAGTCAAAATATCAAGAGGATACACTTTTTGCGAATAACAATATCTAGAACATGAGCATTAACATGAAATTCTTATGTTTGTTTTCATTGGAGATAAGCATGTGAAATATTTGGAAAGTGACAAATGTTAGATGAAAATCCACACAGGTGTTGAAATTGCAAAAAATATTGGTAGGCATAAATGTAAAGAAGAAAACAATAATTTAGGAGCGAAAGTGTTTAATGAATAAGGAGAACTAGAAGGCCAGTACAGGAAAGGGATAAAGAGTAGCAGTTGGCATATTCCTGATAGCATGAACTTCAAATGAGCTCTGAAGTTTGAGCAAGAAAGAAATAGAAATGGTTTGGAAGTGACAGTGAAGAGAACAACATTCACCTACTTCACCTGTAGTCCCGGGAGAAAGTGAGGAAAACTAGAGTTCACGTGTTAGGGCTGCAGGGGAAGCGATCTCTTTGGGACACAGTCTTACTTCAGTTATAACAAGATTAAAGGAACATTAAAATGTTCAAGGCTACTGGGGCCTTTGCTAATATTAGACTATGAGATTTAGGGGTTAGAAAAAAGTTTTATGAAGATGAAGAGATAGTTGGATGCAATTTTGTTATGTATGGAATAATAAGCCACAGCCTGTGGCACCAGCATCCCATATGGGCACTGGTTTGTGTCCTGGCTGCCCCACTTCTGATCCAGCTCCCTGCTAATGCAGAAAGCAGTGGAAGATGGCCCCAGCACTTGGGCCCCTGCCTCCCACGTGGAAGACAAATATGGAGTTCCTGGCTCTGGGCTTCTGCTTGGCTCAGAACTGGCTGTTGTGGCCATTTGGGGAGGAATATCTTCCTCTGCACTTTGTAATTTTAGGCAAGTATGCTTTGTGAGTAAAGCCCTCGGTCCAAGAGACTACTGAATTTGGATTGACCTATAGCCTGAAGAATCTAGAAGGGTCAATAGAAACATTTTCTCTAGATACCTGCATGATGATCCAGTCTTGCAAAGTAAACTCAAAAAGACATCTTAAGAAGGCAGATTTGAAAGGAGAGAAGTATGTGAGTTTGGGGGTATGTGTGAAAAAGATTAGCAATGAGCTGCTATCATGAGGATATGAACCTGTATACTATTCTCAAACAAGCCAACATGTGGTTCAGACATAGGAACCAATACTAACCTGAAGCCTGCAAAGCCAAAACTGGGGAAGCAGAGACCCTGAGGAGAAGCAGTATTATCTCAACGCAGGCATATATTTATTTAGGCCTCCTAAATGGCAAGTGGGAAAAAAATGTATGAAAAGTAAGTGAGCATTTTTCCTTAACATTTCTCCTCAGGAAGAAACACTTGGAATTGTGTTTCCTACGTAAATTAACCTGCTAAAACTCCAGGGAGCTCATCATAGGGCAGATGTTTCCACCTAAGTATGGTTACTAGCAAACATTTAATCAAAATCATTGCTGCATCTGGCTCACATTAAATGATTTCTCTTTGTCATTGTCTTTTAAAAGAACAATTCCCCACACTTATAAATCCTGACTTAGGACATCAATTCAGCCTGCCTCAGAGGCTTTGTGGCTACACCTCCCTGCAGGGAACCAGTACTGTCCCCAGAGGATCAATCTGAGGAGTTTTGCCAGAGTGTTTGTATTTGCAATGTTTAACCACTGGAATGTCTATCAGTGGAACACAGGCATGGCTGTGCATTCCTAAAACTCAATTTCCTTCATTAAATGCTTACATCCAAGCAGGAGATGAAAAGATGTAATTGAATTACCAGTGGAGATCTGAGCTCAGTTTTTGGAACCATCCTTTATTGTGGGTTGGATTAAGTCCTCTCCCAACTCTGAACCTGTTTTCTTAGTCTAAAAAGAAAAAAGAGAGGGTTGTGAATAATTCCTCATAAGGCTATTGTAAAATTATATTAAATAATGCTTGTAAGGGTGTAACACAAAACCCCACATAATCAGAGAAAATATTTTCAATTCATGTATCTGACAAAGTATTTGTATTCAGAGTACACTGAGTGTATAAAGCACATTTATATATCAACAAAAAAACTGAATTAAAATTGGTAATGACTCTGAGAGATAATTTTAAGATTTATTTATTTATTTGTTTGTTTAAAAGGCAGAGTGACAGAGATAGAGGAAGAGACAGAAAAAAGAGATCTTCTATCTACTGGTTCACTCCCCATGTGACTACAACAGTCTGGTGTGGGCGAACCAAGAGCCAAGAAATCCATCCATGTGGGTGGCAAGGGTCCAAGTACTTGGGTCATCATCCACTGCCTTCCCAGATCGATTAGCAAGAAGCTGGATCTGTAGTAGTTGGGACTCAAACCAGCACTCCAATATGGGATTCCAGTGCTGCAAGTGGTCACTTAACCAATTGTGCCACAATTCCAGTCCCTAAAGAGACATTTTTCCATACAAGTGCCCAACAAGCACAATAAAACATAATTGACACCATTAATCATCAAGGAAATGTAAATCAGAATACTCAAAGGAGCCTATAGGTTCAATGCAACCCCCATAAAAATACCAATGACATTCTTCAGGGAAATGGGAAAAAATGTTAAAATATGTATGGAAATACAGAAGAGCCAAAGAAACCCTGAATAAATGAAAATAAAGCTGGAGATATCAAAACAACTGACCCAAGTCATACAAAGCAGAAATAACCAAACACTATGATATTAATATAAAAACTAGCACATAAATCAGTGAAACAAAATACAGAACCCAGAATGCAACCCACATATGTATATCCAACTTATTTTTAACAAAAAACGCCAAGAACACACATTTTTGGAAGGACAGCCTCATCAATAAATGATGTGGGAAAATGGATATACATATGTAGGGTAATAAAATTAGATCCCTACTTCTCACCACATACAAAACTCAAATCAAAATGGATCCAAAACCTAAATACAATATCTGCAACTATGAAACTATTGAAAGAAAACATAGTAGAACTATTTCAAAATATTGGTGTACACAAAGATTTGTTGCATAAGACCTCAAAAACAAAGGCAACAAAAAATAAAACTAGGCAAACAGGATTACATACAACTCAGATGATTCTGCACGGGAAAAGAAACAAAAAGTTATACATGACTGTTTATAGCAACAATATTCATGATATCTAAATCATAGAAACAGCCCAAATGCCCATCATTTGATGAATGGATAAACAAATTGTGCCAAAACTGTATACTGAAATATTATTGAGCCCTAGAAGGGCTCATACATGCTGCAACATGGATGAACCTTGAAAACATTATGCCAAGTGAAAGAAGCTGTGTATCTATGAAAACACTAAAAAAGAGGCTAATCGTACACATCAGATTTATGAATTGGATGGTATGCTAATTATATCTCAATAAAGTTAAGAAGCCTGTGTGGTAGCCATGTGGGGACTTTTTTTTTTTTTATTAAGAGTATAGCATGGTTCCTGGACCATGATAAGTGATTATTATAAGTGACAGCTATAATTGTTATTGTGCCATCATTTACTATATTCTTCTGAGCAATGTAGTTTGGTTCAAAATCAATCTACAACAAGTGATGAAATTATTAGTAAATAATTAAATGTGACCAATAAACCCTAATGATTGAGACAAGATCTGTGGAGAAAATCACTGATCTGCAATCACTAACATATGTTCTTGAGCATATTAACTTTTCTGTTCTCTTATTTATAAGATAGAGGTAATAACAGCATCTGTATCATATAATTATTAGTAGCAGTAAATGAAATAAGGTGTGTGAAGAGACAAATATACTGACTGGAACATAGTAACTCTCAATAAAAATTGGTACTCACTACCTTGAACCAACTTCCCACATATTCTAATCCTCTTGAATGTTTTTTTCCAGTATATGCTAACACATTTTTTTAATGTCAAAAATTTTCTAGAAATTATTTGCAAACATGTTTCACTACTAGAATATCATCAGCTGCTTAAATGACAATTATTTCAAATGTTTACATTTTTATTATCATTGTCTCCAGCAGGTAACTTGATGAGGGATATAAGTCATTGATGCTGGTGCTGGTTTTGTGGCACTGGTCCAAGTCCCAGCTACTCCACTTCTGCTCCAACTCTTTGCTAATGTTCCTACCACCCATGTGGGAGACCCTAATGGAGGTCCAGGCTCCTGGTTTCAACGTGGCACAGCCACAGCTGTTTTGGCCGTTTGGGAAGTGAACCAATGAATGGAAGATTCTCTCTCTCTCTCTCTCTCTCTCTCTCTCTCTCTGTGTGTGTGTGTGTGTGTGTGAGAGAGAGAGAGAGTGTGTGTGTGTGTGTGTGTGTGAATGTGTGTCTCTCTCTGTCTCTCCCTCTCTCTAATTTTAACTTTCAAATAAGTCTTTAAAAAAAATGAAGTCACCAATGCTGGTTGAGTTAGTGGGTTCTCTGTTTTAACAAGCCGATGAAGGATCATTGCTGTTGTCTTTGGCTATCAGTAAAAGAAGCATTCACTGAGGGATCAGCATTGTGGTGCAGTGGGTTAAGCTTCTGTCTGCAGTGCCGGTATCCCATATGGGTGCTGGTTGGAATCCCGGTTGCTTTGTTTCTGATCCAGCTTCCTGTTGATGCCCTGGGAAAGTAGCAGAGGAAGGCCCAAATCCTTGGGCCCCTGCACTCATGTGGGAGACCCAGATGAAGCTCCTGGCTTTGGCCTGGTCCAGCCCTGGCTGTTGCAGCCATTTGTAGAGTAAACCAGAGGTTGGAAGCTCTTTCTCTCAGATGTAACTCTGACTTTCAAATAAATAAATAATCCTTACAAATTAATTGAAGAGTTAGTGGAATAAATGTGACTTAATGAAGATGGCTGCCAACATTAGAAATAGAAATTGCTACCAGTTAATTCAAGGTTGTGCTATTATGAAATCTTCTACTCACAGGGTTTTTTTCCTCCAATTTCCTCAAAAGTCCGTGACTTTAAATAACTAGAGAAAAAAAAACAAGATGCTTAAAGAATGTGTCAAGATATGCTTAGAAATCAATACACAGTTGCTTTATATATAAAGAAAGGGAGACAAAACCTCCACATAAATCCCTACTGGAACAAATCATGTTCTTTGCTCCAGGGATTGAAGGGAAGAACAATTTTGCCACAACTATATATCATCCATCCAGATGTGTGATTTCTTTTTCAAACCTATGGAACTTTCCAAATTTCATTCTATAAACTAGGAATATATTCACTGAATTTAAAGACAACCATATGTACTTTTGTAATCGAGTTTAAATTACTCTTCAGTTGAATAAAATATATTTTTATAACTTACAACTTTATTCAGAAATTCAGCATAGGAATTGGCAATAAAAGTCTCAGATTTCATATAAAACTTCCAAAGTCTGAAATTTTAACTGTTTTAAACTAACTTAACAGAAACATTAACAAAATGAAAACATATGTTAAGGTTTGCTTCAGAGAAAGCTGAAGTCCCTGCCATGAGTCCCTACTCAGGAGATGGCACATGTCAAATAGACTGCCTTCTTGTCAAAGTGTAAGCCAATGACAGCTAGGTGTGAGGATTTGAATTCTCAGAATAAATGCCATGATGCTACTTCTGAGAACAGGCTGACCTGAAGTTCACAGAAATTATCCCTGTGAAGAAAATCTCTCCACAGATTCACTGTAATCTGGTAGCATTTTTTTTATTCATTCATCCTATCTCCCATTTTAATTAATACATTTCACACTCATGGAATCAGATGCACTCTACTCTTGCCTTGACTTTGTTGTACCTGCAATCGTTCTAGTCCATTTTTTTTTTTTTACTCTGCCATGCCAATATCACTACCCTGCTGATATCTTCTTTTAGAGTCCTCAAGGTCACCTCATCTTCCATTCCAATGCCATTACCCTGAATACTTTCTTCTTCTTCTTTTTTTTTTTTTTTTGACAGGCAGGGTGGACAGTGAGAGAGAGAGACAGAGAGAAAGGTCTTCCTTTGCCGTTGGTTCACCCCCCAATGGCCTCTGTGGCCGGCGTGCTGCAGTTGGCGCACCGCGCCGATCCAAAGCCAGGAGCCAGGCGCTTCTCCTGGTCTCCCATGCGGGTGCAGGGCCCAAGCACTTGGGCCATCCTCCACTGCACTCCCTGGCCGCAGCAGAGAGCTGGCCTGGAAGAGGGGCAACCGAGACAGAATCTGGCGCCCCGACCCGGACTAGAACTCGGTGTGCCGGTGCCGCAAGGCGGAGGATTAGCCTAGTGAGCCGCGGCGCTGGCCAATACTTTCTTCTTGTTTATTAGTAATGATGTAATTAAAGCCAACATTTATCAAGATTTTACCATGCACCAGACACTGTTCTAAGCACTTTACATGAATCACCTTAACTGATCCTCCCAATAGCCCTAAGAAGAAGGCTTCAATATTAATTCTATTTTGCCAATGAGGAAATGGAGCCTCAGAGAGTTAAATGGCTGGCCAAAAGACAATAGTGGAAGACAGCATAGTTGGTATTCTTAGTCCGAATTTGTGAATGCAAAAGTTATACAACATGGGGCCGGTGCTGTGGCATAGAAGGTTAACCCTCTGTTTGCCATGCAGGCATCCCATAGTTTCATGTCCCAGCTTCTCCTCTTCTGACCCAGCTTGCTGCTAATGCACCTGGGAAAGCAGCAGAAGATGGACCAAGTACTTGGGCACCTACACCCACTTGAGAGACCCAGAAGAAGCTCCTGGCTCCCAGCTTCAGTTGGGACAGCCATTTGGGGAGTAAACCAGTGGATGGAAGATCTCTCTCTCTCTCTTTCTCTCTCTCTCTGTATCTCTGCCTTTCAAATACATAAATTTTTAAAAAAAGTTAAACAACATTATCTCATTCATTCATTTTTCATCTTCTGCTAAAGTTTAGAAGAAAACCATAGTGTCTTAGTTTGATTCACACTTCTTGATTTCTTGTATAGCAGATACAGAATGCTCCAGGGCACATGGGGCATGATATGGTGCATATGTTTGCTTTGCCTTTTTTTTAATAAAGTGAAATTTAGAACCTTAGACATAAGAACTTTAGAAAAGCAAAAGACATTTGTTTGGATAATGAGGCTGATGTGATAAATGGCATGGTTTTTCTTGCTTCCCAGTGGCACTGCTAAATTAGAGCCTGCATAATTTTTCAGGAACTACAGGTCAATTTGACTATAGAGATCTCATTGCCAGTGATGAAGATAAGGTAAGACTTCCCCACCGCTGTTCTCCAAGTCACAGCACTGAAGGTCCATCTTCTCTAGTCATTGGTACTCAAGGTGCTGCCACAAGACACAGCTTTATGAGGTCGTTACAGATCTCTGAGATCAGTACCATTCACGATTCCTTGTATTTTCTCCTAGCTTGAGAGCACCAACCTTCCTGGTTGCCACCTCTTTCTTCCTGAGCTCTTTAAACCACACAGCCTGGGGCTGGTATTGTGGCGTAGTGGGTTGAGCCTCTGCCTGCAAAGCCATCATGCCATATGGGAACCAGTTTGTTTCCTGGCTGCTCCACTTCCAATTCAGCTCCCTGTTAATGCAGCTGAGAAAGCATCAGCAGATGTCCCAAGATCTTGGGCCACTGCCACCTGCATGGGAGACCTGGATGAAACTCCTGGCTCCAGGCTTTGACCTGGGCCCAGCCCTGGCCATTGTGGCCATTTGGGGAGGGAACCAGCAGATGGAAAGCCTCTGTCTTTTTGTATCTCTATCTCTTTTTGTAACTCTGCCTTCAAATTAATAGATAAATATTTAAAATAAATAAATAGTAAGCAATACAGCCTACAAACCTCCCCTTGGATGATTAGTAGACTAATCATTCTTTCATTGCGAACTTCAGCACTACAAGCCAAATGCAGAACTTCAAGCCAGATTTCAATTTTACAATTGTCTATAGTTAGAACATGATTTGGCTTCTGAGCTCATGCAGACTCTTAAAAGCCAAAATAATAAGCTAATCATAATAACTTATGATAACTTAATCTAATTATGTTGTTTAGGAGGTGGGCCGAGTGAGAGGTCTTTAGAGCATTGGGGGCATGTCCTAAAGTTGTTCTCATAAGAGGGTTAATTATAGAACCTAAATAGGGCTTCACCTTTCTTTGCTTCCTGGCTCAACATTTGATCCTTTCTCTGCTTGTGTGTCATACTCCACCATTGCCACCCTCATCAGAGAATAAACAAATGGGACCTCTCAGTGCTTGACTTGAACCTCCAAAGCTATGAACCAAATAAGCTTTTCAAAACTACCCTCATGAATAGCTTGTCTTAGGTATTTCATTGTACTAACAAAAAGCAAAATAATCCATAAACCAAATGAAAATGTCCTCACATTATTCCTTTTTAAAAGTTAATTTCCAAAAAAATCACAATTGGGCTCTTTCACGTAAAAGTGCTGAGCTGGTAAGTCTTCCTCCACCCAAACATCTGGTACTCACATCTATATTCCTTGAAAGGGAATAATCCTCTGGAGCCAATGGCAGCTGCTGACTTTACTCAGGCCATGCACATTCCACTTCATCACCTGGCACTTTCATATTCTTACACAAACTGCCTGAACCCTATAGGCATTTGAGTTCATGCCTTTGCATCTAGAACTTCTAAACCAAATTTTCTTTGGAGTTGACTCCAGGGCACCTGGAAATTTTGTGTTTTTGTGTGCTTGTTTCTTACAAGTTGAGAGTTGCTGAAATATCAAAAATTGCTTGCATGCTCTTATACTAAGACAAACTGAGATGTTAGGAACAAAGTTTTAGCTAACACTCCTGGGGGATTAGTACTGAACAATGTCTAACAGACAGTAGTTACATAAAATACATCTGTTTAATACATGAAAATTTTCAACTTTTTTCCATTAATGTCAAAAGCACTGAGAAAAAATATACCAGGAGACATATCATTCCTTAATCCCATTGTGCTAGTAAAATTAGAATTTTTTTCTTAAGATATTTGCCACTTATAGTTATCTTTCTGGTGTTATCTAACCAAATCCTTGGTCATTTTCCTGTTGAGTCACTTAGCTTTTTAGAAAACAATTAGTAGAACTGGTGAATCAGTATCTATCAGTGGAATTTTCTACATCTACAACTATTACTTTGAATCTTTTTGGCCACAAGATAGCCCTCCAACATATAACAACTGAGTAAACTGAAATATGATGGAACTGACAAGAAAGGCCTATGGGCAGAAAACATTCAAAGCTGTATCGATTTTTTTTTTCAGAAATAGACTGAAAAAGTAATGTTAACTTGCTATGGAAAAAGAGAACCTCAAAAAATTTTGTATGAATAAAATCAAGGCTTCAGTTTACCCCTCCAGAGTCACAGGGCACTTTGTTTCTGAAATTAACCTCTAATAACACAGGCAGTTTGTGAGAGTTCTGGAGGCATGTTTAGGAAACTTGCAGCACTAGCTTTCGCACTAGCTTTCTCCTGTAATGCCTTTTATTTGGTTTACCGATATATTAACATGTCTTAAAGGATACTTTTAAAACACAAGGCAATGACTCCCATAGCTGAATAGATGAGATACTTTTGTTATGATATATTTGGTCAAATACAGTTTAATTATACTTGTTAACACATATACCATGCACCATCAGAAATGCGATTGTTTTTTGAATGGACACTCAGTGAATGACCCAAAATGCCTTAACTACTCACAACATTTTGGAAATTAGAAACACCACCAGTGAAATTCCAAGGATCTACTTCTTGGAAGATTGTAATCCTCAAAAACAAGTTAACAGGGATTATATCTTTTATCTCTTTCATACCCCCTTCCATAATGTTGACAATTAGCTGATAGCTAGTAAAAATATTGAATAAATGAATTAACCAAGCAAGCAAGCCAGCTCTCTGTAATCACTGATTTCATGCTTTCTTTGGTGCTGTCTTTGTGGGAAAGCTCTGCTATCCATGAAGTTACCTGTAAACTCTAGAGTAAGATGCTTGCCTTACAGAGGCATTAGATCTTACAAAATACATTACAAGGCAAATTTATAAATTATCTCAGTCACAATGTTTTTTTGGAACCAAAACACCCAATAACTTAATCAAAATAAAGCTAGATTATAAAGCATTTACAGATAAGGGTAAATGCAATTGCTCTCTATGATAAAATCAATTAATAGAGTAATGTTTTGATCAATATTTTCTTCATTCAGGCCTTGCTGATAAGAAATTCCAACTTCCATCTCAAGAGATTAATCACATTTAATGTGTTCATTGGCGCAATAACATGCCTAAAGCAAGTTGATAGGAACTAATTTTTCCAATGTCATTGAAAAGTATTTTTACCAAGCTGTGAATTATATTACTTAATGGCATTGCTAAAAGAGATGATACATGTGTTTCAGTTGATGAAATTTCTTTCACTGAAAATAATTAAATGTGTGGTCAGTTAAGTCTGTTTCTATATGCATGTAGTACATAGATTCCTTAAAATCTATGTTCTGAACTCTTCTTTTTTTCACAATGTTTTCTTAAAAGTTGAAAAACAGTCACTAACCTTCATAAGCACCTTGGACTAACTTTCAATTGGCGACTGTGGTAGAGAGAATCACAGATGCCCAAAGATTTCCACACCTCAATTCCTAAAAACAATACATAACTTACCTTACATGGCAAAAGGAAGTTTGTGGGTACTATTAAATTAAGGATCTGGAAATTAGAGGTTTACTCTGGATTATCCAAGTAGAAACAATGTAATCCCGAGTGCCCTCAAATAAGGGCAAAAAAAGGCAAGAGTAAGAATCAAAGGGGTGTTATCACAAGAAAGACTACATCAGCCATTGTTGACTTTAAATAGGGAAGAAAGTTATGAGTCAAGGAGCATGGAAAGTTCTAGAAGATGTAGAAAGGCAAAAACAGAATTCTTTCCTACAGGCTCCTGAAAGGAAAATAAGACTGTAAAATCTTTTATTCCATCCCAGTTGATACCCATTTTGGACTACCAACCAGCACAATTGTACAACAATAAATTTATATTATTTTAAGCTACTATGTTTGTTGTAGTTATAAAAGAAGACCTAATAGTCTTCTTCATCCTAGGGTCTCAAAGATAATATGGATAGAAAAAAAGAATAAAGATGATACTACACACGTTTTTGATAATAAGTCTTGGGCAACACAAACTAAGCATGCTATTTAGATCAAAAATGACAATAAAGCTATGAAAAGACAGTAAGGTAAGTCCTTTATTAATTCATCCTAAATAATCAATTAATGGAGAATTTTCCAGCAAAATGAAAGCAAACTCTCTGTGGAAAAGAGCTTCTGTAGAGTCAGTAACATATTGACATATGTCCCTTAATGATGGGATACATTCTGAGAAATGTTCCATTAGTCAACTTCATCATTTTGTAAGGATCATAGAGTGTACTTAGACAAACACAAGATCAAATCAAACACAAAAGAAAATGATGCAATCAAGAGATGTGCTAACACAGTAAACACAAGGTGTGTGAAGCTGCTGTTGACATTTCATAGCATATGGTTTTACAGTGAATTTTGGGTAATACAGATGAAATTGTAGACTCTTGAGGGATGAATCATTGGAGGGAGATATTTTTCTCTCTCAATAAGTGAAATAAATCAATAAGTAATTATTAAAAACTGAAAACAAAACAATGATAAATACACCTTGAGTATCCCCAACCTGAAAATCCAAAGTGCTCCAAAATCTGAAACATTTATGTTTTGAAAAATTTAAGATATGGGATACTAATCTGGTGCTGTAAATGCATAAACCAGAAACATAGTCACTTATTATCTTTATTATTATGAACTGTTTCTCATTGAGTGTTATTCTTTTACAGAACTAGTTCCAGCTTTACCACAATCATGTGATTAATGCATTGCTCTATGGCACTATGATAATTACCTTGATATTGGGGATTTTTCAGCTCCATTATAAACCCATAGAATCCTGCCACTTATGCAGTCCCTTATTGACCAAAGCTTCATCATGCAGCACTTAACTGTACTATTGTGAGCCAGAGAGCTCAGATTAGGTGAATTCAGCTCAAATTGCACAAATGATTGTACAAAAATTAGTTACCATATAACTCTAATCTAATATATTCTTTCACTATGAATAAATGCTGCATATGAAAAAAGGGTTGAGGTAGCGATGAAATTAACATCTCTTTATATGTATCATGCAAACCTTTACCGAGGATGAAAGAGTATATCGCAATAAGCGAAAATATGGTATCCTAGATGTTACAGGCATGACTTCACATTGTTACAGAACCAGAAATAAAATGATTACCAACACAAAGGAGAAAGGGAAAAGCAACTCACAGCTTGGAAATATGAATCCACTCAAATTGTCTGTGTCTATCAGAAAGAATTCATTGCACTATAGTGTAGGATAGCAGTGAGTTTACAGGCCAGACAATCCTGAGAGATGTTAAGGTAGGAATGCATGCACACTGAATCCTTTCTCCTGAATGAGATACTGTATCTTAATCTCTGAAAAATAAATTTATTCTCAAATGAACATTGATCTTCAGTGTTATAGTTGAAGAATCAAACCTCAGCAATTCCTCTGCAGATGTGTGAAAACTTTAAGGGATTTGGAGAGCTCATTGGTAGTAAATTCCTTCAAAATGGCAAATAAATAACTTAATATGCTTGGATTTACATTCAAAATAGCAATAAGTTTGACTTGAAACAGGACTGTAAAGTGGAAAATATATCAGATTATGGAGAAGGAGTCCTGGGTTCTAGTTCTGACACTGCTACCAACAGTTTATTGAATCTTCAATAAATATTTTTTCCTCTCAAGGTCTCAGTTTATGTATCCTAAAATAGAAGGGGGTTAAAATAAATTAAGAAAAGGTATATTTGGAGACAAGATACTTTCGCTAGCTTCTCTTACATCCAAGGCACATATTTGTGATGGCTCACTGCATCCTTTTTCCTGAACCCAGATAATGCTTTACAATCCTCTACTCAACAATCCAAGCTGCTGCTACCAGAGCAATAGAGTTAATATGTCAAGGGGAAAATTGCTCCCCTTCCTTGGAAGTGATCTCTAAAAGGCTTCCAGTTTCAAGAACCTATCTTTCTGTGCTGCTCTGATTTAATTATTCCTGTCCTGGCTATTTAAGAAGAGATTCGGTAACAGTGGATGTGCACTTTCATTGAATCTCTTCTCCTGCAGTTCTTCTGCAACTTCTTATGAAACTAGGAGCAGAGAAAGATTTTTCAATAGAATTAACATTATTTAGAATTGTTTCTTGTGCTAACAAAAAGACCAGCCAGAAAGAGTCACAGGACAGTTGATTGCTTGATGTGGCTGTACCTGTCTTTAATCTGCCTGCATTATACTACTGAAAGTAGACAGCAATTGAACAATAATCATAACGATGACCTGAGAAAGAAATAAAGTGAGTCTCAAAAGACGACAAACCGCAAAGTTAATGAGAAACAAGAAAATAACATGTTCAAGACATAAGGAGGCAATGCTATGTAGTGAAAATAGAATAGGCTGTGTAATCGAACAAAACTTGATTGACAAAAAGAAAGAAAAAGACCAGTTGTGGCACTTATAGCCTGTGTGACCTTGGTAAGTTACAGAACTTTTCTGAGTCTATGCTTTCATATATAAAAGTGGAGCATGATAACCACCTTGAGGGGTTGCTATGAAAGTCAAATGAGATCAGTTTTATTAAGAGTGAAAATGTCCTGCACATTGTTTGATATGTACTAACTGCTTGGTACATGTCTCTCTCTTTCTTTCTTTCTTTCTTTCTTTCTTTCTTTCTTTCTTTCTTTCTTTCTTTCTTTCTTCTAAAAGGAATACATGATTTGAAAAACTTTTCCTAAAGCAAAAGCCTATCTCCAAAAACTGCTGTGTTTTAATCCCTGAGGTGAAATATTTTTATTGGTGGAATAATTTTTAGAAACCCATTTTTGATGTAAAGAAATCACTGTCAGATTAACTACTACCTATAAAGCCTTTCTGCATATTTCTCTCAAGGTGGAGATTAAAAATTGGAATAGCAGGACATTTTGTAGCTCAGTTTTGAGATAGTTTGATTGAACTGGGATTTTTCTGATTAGGTTGGTAACATAAAAATGTTATTTGGTAGAATATGAAATCTCTGGTAGTAATTCTATATTGAGCTGAATTTTAAAGGTAAATAATAGTTTATGGTAACTGACTGAGCTGGAGCAGAGGTTTAAAAAGGTGGATTGCTGAAGGCCTGAGGGTTGAAATGGTCAGAGGAGGATGGATGCAAAGGAGCTGTCCTTGGAAAAACAGCCTTGTCACAGGAAGTACTGCAGTATTGACCGGCAGGGACACTGGGAGCTTCTTAGACATGCCACAACTGTCTTAAGAGTTACTGCACAAATGCAGGAGCAGAAGAAAAGAATATAAAATAATGCAAAATCATGAAGTACCCCTCTTCTGGAAAAGAATATAAATGAAAATTTATAATACTGGGACCTTTGAACCTCATATGTGTGCATTCCCCAGCACAAAGTGATCTGTATTAAATAAGAATCTGCTATCAGGATGCCTAGAGAAACATGATTGCTTTTTTCATTCTTGCTCCATCTCAATCGGTTTTGTCCTTGGCTCTGTATTTACACAGTCAAATATTGTAGTGCAATTTGAATACCTGAGTATATTCTCTGGAAATTTAATAGGGGTGTTAATCTCCTAGAAATCATAGTTTTGTGGAAAAATCCTTGCTGTCGATGGAAAAAGAATTGTCGTTTAAAGGATTTGATATGCATAAATGTAAAGTTCAATAAGTTTTTTTTTCAAATTTATAATACAATTCAAAGGCTACAGCAGACATCCACTCACTTATACATTCACAACATACAAACAGCTGCAAATTAAAAAAAATGGCAGAAAAGCAACACAAAAGTAAGTAGTACTCTTTCAGCTAACAGTTATTTTTCTTATCCTACATTTTATGCAATATATTTTCCTCCAAGCTGCTACAAGGAGAACTGTTAACAGAGAGAAAAATGTTTCAGGGCTGTGAGACAGGTATACAAAATGAACAAAAATTCTTTCCCTATAACATTGTGAGTCCATCTCACTCTGGGGAATAAAGCATATTACACATATAATGGCCCACTGCTGTCCTCAAGTTCCAGTTCCACAGAGGACTGCATTCAAAGAAACATCAGTACATTAAACAAAACCCAGAATATACTAAAAATTTTGATTCCATATATTTTTCCTTTCTTGACTTCAAAAATATTTATAGGTCCCTTTCCTTCCCTTGAAGTGTCCAGTACCAGGGAAGTCTGTGGACCTGCAGTCAACTGAGACTTGCAACCAGGACTGAGGAGATAGTTTAGGACTAGTGAGGCAAAGTGGGCAACAGGGCTACAGGGTCAACAGACAAAAAAAAAAAAGGCTCAGGCCAGGAGGTGCCGAAACTTAGGAAGCAGTTGGGGCTGAGTTGTAGGTCAGGGTTAAGAAAAAAGCAAGGGTCATTGGGGCCCAGAGAGCCAAGCTTAAGAAGACCATGAATAATCATGCCAGAGAAGGTGGCTGAGCTGGCTTGCTGGAGCTGAGATGCTAGTTTGGGTCCCTCATTGGCTGCTATTATGGTTTGGATGTGGTTTATCTCACCAACATGCATGTTGAAATTTAGTCTTCATCGTGAAATATTAAGACAAAACCAGCTGGGAAGATTCCAAGATGGCAGATTAGGGAACAAAATACTGTGCTAGGCTAGGGATAAACAGTAAAAAAAAAAGTGTAGGAAGTGAACCCTTAGGGAGAATTGGAGGAAAAAATCATACAGGAGATCCTACAAGAGGAGGAGGAACACGGTGGGCCTGTGTGGAAGGTGCAGAAGCCCAGCACGAACATGAACACGGTGCACAACTTCAGCAGCTTGGAGAAGGAGATGAGATCAGGCTGCAGCAACCTGTGTTGATAAAGCCAGAGGCAGAGCATGGTGTGAGTCCGGACTGGAGCCCTGGGGCTAGCGGCTGCTAGAAATTACCCGCTGACCCAGTGGAAGTAGAGGGCACTTTTATCTTGCTCCAACCTCAAAACAATAGCACCTGCTGCCCAGCTGAGAAAGCGTGGGTACCATTTTAGTTTTGGGCAGGAGCTGCAGAACACTTTGTGTGTTTGAACAGCAACTGGCTAAGTAAGACAGGACACCATCTTCTCAGCAGTGGTGTGGAGACATCAGCATTCGGCCAGTGGCTCCTGTGTATGCTTGTGATCCAGATATTCTAGCAAAGGGAACAATGTAGTCCCCATTGATTCTGAGCCTGGCTGGGAGGTGGCTGGGCAATCACACAAGATAGTGAGGCTCCTGCAGCCTTCCAGGATCAAGATGCCTGTGTGGAGCTGTCTCAGGGAAGATCTGCCTTTGTTGATTGGACAGGCTGGCAGGGCAGAGAGAAACCTCTACATCCAACACCTGTGGGAGCCTTATGTTCTGAGATTGCTGGGATTTATGGGTTACATGAGAAGGTGCAGGGTGTAACTGGGTCTCTGGGCAATTAGAGTGTGGCTCCACGTGCTTGGAGCTCCTTAGTTGCCTAGAACAGGTCATTGCAATGGAAATTGTGCTCACAGTGAAGATTGTACAGATCATTTATGTGGTTCATATGGTGGCATGGAACATACTACAGGCGAACATCCAGGCATTGAGACTTGGTGAGGCAGAAGAAAGTATATCCGAACTAAAAGACAAATCATAGGAAATCTTACAGTCAGACCAAAAAACAAACAACAAACAAACAAAAAAGGCACAAGAAAATAGAAAACTTAAAACGGTGTTGGGGATTTATAGGATACTATCAAATGACCCAACATATGGGTCTTAAGAGTTCCTGAAGGTATGTAAAGAAAGAATGGACTAGAGAGCCTATTTAGTGAAATAATTATATAAATCTTCCCCAATTTGGAAAAAGAAAGGGACGGACGTCCAAGTAGAGGAAGCATATAGAACTCTTAACATACATGACCAGAAAAGATCTTTACAACAACACATTGTAGTCAAACTTTCCACAGTAAAACATAAAGAAAAGATTCTAAAATGTGCTTGAGAGAAATGCCAGATTACTTTCAGAGGATCTCCAATTAGACTCATAGTTGACCTATCATGAGAAATCCTATAGGCTAGAAAGGAATGGTGAGATATAGGCCAAACCTTTAAGGAAAGCAAATATGTCAACCCAGAATACTGTACCCCTCAAAGCTCTAATTTATGAGTGATGTTGAAATAAAGACCTTCCATAACAAACAGAAGCTGAAGGAATTTGTCAACACTCATCCATCCTTAAAAATGATGCTTAAGTATCTGCTACACACAGAAACACAGA